>NC_089017.1:66685056-66937056 GCF_963932015.1 Anas acuta | reverse complement strand
AAAGGAAAGGAAAGGAAAGGAAAGGAAAGGAAAGGAAAGGAAAGGAAAGGAAAGGAGAGGAGAGGAGAGGAGAGGAGAGAGGAGAGAGGAGAGAGGAGAGAGGAGAGAGGAGAGAGGAGAGAGGAGAGAGGAGAGAGGAGAAAGGAGAAAAAAAAAAGAAAAGAAATTTTTTTAGAGAGGAACATAAGGTGTTAAGATGCAACAAAACAAAAACAAAACTAAACAAACAAAAAACATACTTTGTTAGCATGTAAATTACATTAACAGACAGGGATCTCATTCACATTTGTTGTACATGCATTTCAACACTGCTTCCTTTGTTTGAGCATTTCAGACACAGGTTCAAGCTGTCCAGGGCACTCAGTGACTGATGCTACCCTCTCAGGTGTAGTTCAACAGTTGCCTCTTGCTACTGAAAGCCCCAGGAGTACCAGAGTGTGAGTACTAGATACTCAGGGGTACTAGTTGTTTTCAGTCATCTCTGCCTCCTGTTTTGTATATATGGCTAGACCTGGTGATTGACATATATGTCCCACACTGTATAGAAACGATGAGAAGGCAGAGAAGATGTTGTGCCTTCAGACTGATGTGACACATTGTAGATAAATGCAAGGTAGAACCACCAGCATCTTGAAATAAATTCATGGGATTAAAAAAAGGAATAGATATGATGAGACAACATCAAGAAAGTTCACAGAAAATGAACAGGCTTTTCCATATAAGTAAACACTGGAGGCTTCAGGAATTATGAGCAAGAAGAAGCTTTATCAGCATGGTGGACTCTTGCATCCAACATGTGAAAAAGTTTGACCAAAGAAGAATCTAGGATGTTCTGGAAGCTGGGCTATCAAGCTGTTATAAATTCTAATATTTCCCTATTAGAAAGGCAAAGCATAACCTCAGCTTGCTGCTGAAACATTTATTTATTTCTGATCTAGAGGGCTCTACACAGCAAGGACACTAATAATCCTTTCATATTACAATTTTTAAGGTGAATATTCACTTACGTGAGTTATTCACTGTCTGTCATGCTTCTGAAATACAGGAGAGTGAGGTGCTCAAGTGTCAGAGACTAACGTCAATAAATACTCTGTGAAGCATCCCAGAACTTAGTACCTTTATCCAAACATACCTAATCTGGTTTGAAAGCTTAAGAAACTTCCATGTGAGACCTAAGATGTTATCAAAATCAATTTTTTTTTTCCCCTTTATTCAGCTTTCTGGGATATCTGGAGCTGCCGTGTGACCCGGCAAGCAGCCTCCTCTCTGCCGAGGGGTGGCACCAGTGTTTTCCCGCTGAGCTTTTCTCTGCACCTTGCCAGTGCCATATGAAGAGAAGAGAGATTCTTCTGCCACTTTGCTGCAGCTCCCCAGATACAGTGGGAGATTCTGCTCAGCCTTCATGGAAGATCTGAACTCCATAATCAGGCAGTTAATGAGCCCAGCACTTTGCATGTCCATGTATTTATTTTCCTCTTTAATTATCTTATGCATAGATACTATCCAGAAGTCAATCCTAAGCATTTGGAAGGGAGAAAGGTGAGGACTGGCAGTTTGGGGAAAATACAATTTATTTTTATTTCTACTTTTAATTGCTCATTTTGCTATATGAGTAGCTGTTTCTTAGGCTGAATGAGGAATTTTTACAGTATTTTTGCATGGTTCTGCATAATATTTCATGTTAAAATCTGAGATGCTGAGGTATAAAATGTCTATGTACATGCACACAATATATATGTTCAAGTCAAGTTTACATTACAGATATAATTCTGCATATTAATTATTATTATGATTAAAATTACTGGACTGACTTAATCAAAAGATTCTTATATTCGATCATATCTTATAAAAGGTAAAAACAACTGTTTTTTTTTTTTAAAAAAAAAAAACACAACAATTTCAGCTGTTTAGCAACACCTTTGATTTTTATTATCAATGTATTTCTGTTAGAAGTTTGAGTACAGCATTTTTGATAAACAAGTATCATCATATTCTTTTCAATCAAGGCACCTGAATCATTCTTGAGTTCTGAAAATGCCAGACAATATCTTGTTCAATGCCTTAATCTTAACTAAACAGAAGCAAATGTATGCTCCCTGAGCATCTGAAATTATGTTTCTAATCAGTATATACTTCATCTTCCGTAGGCTCATTCCTCTTCAATTATTTTCCAAGCTACTCACAACAAATAAGGTGTTTTCTGCATGGTTTCTCAGTAAGCAGCAACTATCTCCTTAATTTAAAGTTTCTGAGACACAATCAGTTTTCTGAGCTCTCTTGTTGTAAAAAGAGAAAAAAATAAATAAAAAATAAAAACTGATGTAACAAAGCAGGGAAAAAATATAGAAAAGGATTGGCATCTTTCAAGAAGAGCTATTCCATAGACCACAGCACAAACCAGCAGTCTTCATAGTGCTACACGTTACAGAGAAAAAGAGCTGAAAAAAAAATCCTGGCAGTCAATACATATTGGAGGTTGGGTGCAAAATAATTAGTTGTCCTCATGGGCTGCTGCATGGAGAAGTCACTGAAGGCAAATGGCTGTGACCCACTGCTAAAGGCCCTGTTCTGTTCACTGGTTGTGTTTGCACACTACTGTACCTAAAAGAATTGAAAGCAATCACTGCAGACTCGTTTCTGAAATGAACATTCATGCATGAAAAGTAGATGTTGAGCAAAAGTGGATGCTTATATGTTATGAATACAGAACTGAATACAGAAGTGCTATAAATAGCACTTCTAAGTCAGGGAAAGTGATATCTACCTATGGTCATAAAAGTGGGAATTGTCTGAGTCTCAAGGAAAGACAGTATATCTTAACTGTTAGACCCATTCTTTGGCTTGACTTATTTTTTACATTCCCAGAATATGACACAAGAAACTGGTGTAAAATGCTCTGCTTCTGTAAGAGCTTTGCTCTTTAATTGCCTGACAACATCCCCTGCCTTGCCTGAATGGGTAAGTCACAATCAAGAATGTGTGTCAATAAAATATATCCTCTATTATATATGTTGATACTATATTTTTCTTTAAAGGTATTTTGGTCCTTGTAGTATTACCTTCACTCTGCCATCCTTACCCTGAGCAGGCAGAAGAAGAGCATGCTGATGCCAGGGAGGTTTGTAGCTCTGGTTCCATGTATGTGGAGTTGTCCCTTGCCAAGTGTTCTATCAGATGGGCAGTGCGAATGTTGTCATAGACTCCAGTTTTCAGAGAACATTGTCAGAGAGTCCAATCAGCCTCTTTTAACTGTGGACAGTTCCCCAGGGGTCTTACTGCTATCAAAATTTTTGCAAAAATAACCACATTTTTTTTTCTGTCTTTTGTGTTTAAACACCTAACCAGTGCATTGTAGTGCTCTAAATCTTGCTCGCTGATTATGCTAGTAGTTTTGATGGTATTTCAGTACCCAGCTGGGTTTGATATTTAATTACTGAACAATCCCTTTGATATTGTTAAGCTACTTGCAAAGTATCCAATTATAACTGGAAAAAAATGGCCTGTAGACTTTTCTTTTCTCATGTTTTCTACACCAGTAAATTCCACAGAGTAAATAAATTTCATCTCTGTTTGTTTTTAATAACAGATCATTTTGTTTTTCATTGCATTAATAACATTTATTTATTTTTTTTTCAGATGGAGTTCCTGCCGTTTCAGCAAAATAGTTAAGCTTACAGATGACATTTAGCAGGTGCTTAAGACCCAAGGGTTTCCACTGGATTTCATATTATGCTTAAAATCAAAGATTTATGTGAATATGAATGGAGTGCTGAAATACAGGCTGATTAAAGGTCATGCTTCCTTTAATTAGATGCAGATTGACTGAAAATTAGCTAGCAGAGTGTATTTTAGAATGGTGTCTCCATTTGTGGAAATCATTCTTTGAAGAGATGCATGTAGACCTACGTGTGCACACACAGACCCAGAAACATCAGCACTTATACATACACATAAACATAGTTAGATTAATTTTCTAGTCTATGATATACTTATTTATTTATTTATTTACCATTCCTGTGGCTGTTTTGACAAGAAGCTTGAATCAAAGAGCCATGCTAGCTTAGAATAGTGCAGTAGCAGAAATCCATAGGCATGCTATCCACTATTTCTTCTAATTTTTCAGAGTCTTGCTAAGGAAATTGAGCAATTTCTATTTCCTAACATAGAATATCATCCTAACTACTGGGACTTGTTTAGGGCCAGGAATAAACAAAATAAACCTTACCTATTCAAAAAAACTATTCAAAAAAGCTATTCAATTTGTCTGCCTTCACCCCCCACTCTCCCCACCATTCCCCCCCCCCTCATTTCTCCCCCCCCCCGTTTATTTTTTTTTTCTCACTTGTCTCCCATCTGTGATTGGATTATTTTCCAACATGTAAAAAAGTGTCTGTTTCAGAAATCTATGGCCAAACAGGCCATATCAAAGTGAAGAATCAAATCAGGACTAAATAAGGGAGATTCAATCTGAACTGATTTACCTCAAGCAATAACGTTGAACAAGACATAAGGAACTTTGTCAGGAATACTGTATATCAGCAGCATTTCTCATGGAAATTTTCTGCCTAGAACTGTTACAGGCAATTTCATTGTCCACACAACAGATTTTGCTCATTTCTTTCAGCTTTCCAATAAGGAAAGCAGGTGCCCAGCAAGGTTATTTCTGAATCAGAAATAAGAATGACACAGAATACCATTATATTACAACAGAACGTGATATTTGGATTAACCTAGCATATAAAAATAAATATATTTGTCTGCAACAGTCTTTTTATTTTACCCTTCAACCTCAGCTCTGATGAGTACAGGTAGTCAGAAACATGAACAAAATAAAATTATGGGGAAAGAAATGAAAACCAAACTAAACTGAAGACTAGTTTTTGAAAGAGTACCTGCAAATTTTATGTGTAATATTGACTATCAAAGTCTTCTCTGATATCCTTCTGAAGGATAACTGTCCTTTACTTATAGGGCTATGCCCCAAACAATGATGTAGATAGCTTTTTTTGTCATTTGTCTAGTCTTCATGCTTTTTAAAAATACTGCTTCAATAATAGTGTGATGTTGAAGTCTTAGGTTTTCCCACTTTAGGGGGTTTGGTGTTTGGTGGACCAGAAAGTTGGATTTCTTCCCTTATTTCAAGATGACTTAACTTCTTATGGCTCCCAGGTGAACCATATCTATTTTGGCAGCTTTTGTTCTCCTCTTATTCATGGTATATTTCAATTAAAATGCAGGGCACTGCTGACCTACATGGCACAGCCTCATCTGCTTTTCTCTGAGGTTAAACAGAAACGTGGCATGTCATGTCAGAAAAAGCTTCCTCACGCAAACAGAAAAGGAAGTAAATAAATAAAGCAATGTTAGGAAAGACTTTCTGAGTGTCTTAAACATGGAGGAGCGGACTTGTTGGTGGTCCATGGGGGTAGTTCTGGCTGTTTTGAAGTATTAAATAAAGCAGATACAGACAGTGAATTGAGAAAAAGCCAGGCTGCTTCTTACAGGCATGGCTAATTACAAGGAGAGAACAATCACAAAAGATCACTACTAATTCATGCTGAGATTTTCAGTGACTTCACAGAGGTAGGTACACAGACTATCTTGAACAACTCTGGAAACAGAGTGCCTTACCAGCACAACCCTCCATAAGGTTGTAATAGCATCTAGCATATTTGTAGCAATCTCCTCAGATATTAAAAGATTGTTCTTGAGCTCGATGAAATATGTCCATTATGAAGAAAAGCCAACGCAAATCAAGGGAAAATAAGGGAGAGAGCAGTGCTTTCTCACAGCTTTCAAAGGAAATTTAAGAAAGCCTAACTTTTATTTTGCAGGTGGAACTAAAGCATCAGTAATACATGTATTATGTTAATTGCTATCAGGGTTAAAATGATGTTGTCATCATAAATATATCTGGAGGCTGAGGAAAAAAGCACAAAAACCTGTCATGGAACAGTCTGAACTAATTTTGTGTCAGAAATTTCTGACCACCTTCTTTTTGCACACACAGAGGGGATGCTATTTTCCTAGTCTGTGGGGTAGATAATGCTGTTCTTCAGTCACAGAGCATTCAATGCTCTTACCAGAAACTCTGTAAATTTTAACATCTCTGTAGGATTTTCTCATTTTTTGTTATCCTACTGTGCTCTTTCCCAGGGCATAGTACAGATTCAGCAATCATTTCATGGATCATGCTAACCACAGGAAAGAACTGCAAGATATTTAAATCCCAATAACTTCCCAGTAAATTACTTTATAATGGGTAGTTCCACATGACTTCTATCTTTTTAGCAGCAGCTTTTCCCATTAAGTCAAATGGAATTTTGTTTCTGGAGTGATCTGTCTGGTTTCTTGGTTCTTTTCTTTATGAATGAGTTCACGAATAACTTGAAATATAAAATCTTATAGTATAGACAACATTTACAATTTCTCTCTCTCTCTTTTTTTTTTTTTTTTTTAATGATAACAAGAATTGGAAAGTCAAGACTCAGAAAGTAATCTTTTGATGAACTATTAATGGATCCTTCAGCTACACTGCATAAAAAGCTCTGTTGGTGGCACATAAATAAACTCAGTGGCTCTTTAATATTCGTTTACAGTCTGTGAGCCTGGGTATCCAGGTAAAAGGATTAATGAAAAAAAGAGCAAAAAGAAACAAAAACAATTAACATGGAAGGAAGTGAGTAGTGCCATGAAAGTTGTTTTGTAGGCACATTTGTTCTGTGCTCCTCTTGGACATGTTCATATACATATATACATTTTGTTTCTCACAAATTTAATCAAAATCTTGGAGTAGGAAAATGCTCAAACTTGCAGATTGGCTTATATTAAAAATAGTTTGCCTCTGGAAAGTTTGTTCCTGCAGACTCTTTTCCTCCCCAAAAGTTATAAAACCTTTTAAAATTTATATTAGAGGATGTAGAGGCTTGAATGGTGCATCACAAGTGTGTAATGCAATTTCTTCTGAAAGTCACTGCCTCCTCCAACCTCCAGCTATCCAAAGAAATTTTAGGTCCAACAAGATAAAGGGATGCACAAAAAGCTATCCAAGGTTGCACAGCCTTTTTTGAAGTTGATTTCTTTTCAGATTTTCTTAAAATACTCTGCAGCCATGAGAACAAAGTGACATTGATGGTCTGTATAAGAAAGATTTGAAATGACCATGAGTATTGGCAAATAAGAGTATTTTTAATTCTTGTCCAGTGATTTATTTTTACAGTACAGACTGCTCCACCAAAACTACAGAGTTGGCACTTATGAAGATATTTTAGGTATTCAATGCCATCAGCCTGTGAAAGTACAATAAATTTATCATTTTTTTCATATAATCGTTTTTCGTCATGCTCTCCCATGCATGTTATAACCTTCTTGTACTCACCTGCATATTCCCTTCCTTACCCAGGTTTCTCATCTTTCTTAAAAGTCCACTTTTGCTGAGATCTGTATAGTGAATCAAGATGATTTATTCTCTCCTCTGACCACTTCCCAGTCTCACTAAAATATTTAAAACTGAAGTAGAGAGATGATCCCTTTTAGCTGAAAATACTTTATGGATGCATGAGGTTGTAAATAATAGCCTTGGATAAAGTATCCTTGTTTAAATGAAAAGAGGGAAGTTTAAAATTACATTCCCACAAGAACAGACCCACAGAAATTTTGTCTTATGTGTTGAAATTCCCACTGGAAAAAATGGAATTTTCATGGTTAGAGCTTTTCTTCCATTTCCACCTCTCTATTTTCTCTATTGTCATAAAGCAGCAAAAATCAGCATTCAGATAGGGAAAACGAAAATTGCTGAGTCTGATTTTTGGACCTCTTCCAAAATGCAAGTGAGAACTATTATTATTATTATTAATTATAATTATTATCCATACAATTGAATAACTGTGATTAGTGAAAACAAATCTTCATCCAGCTATTTGCAGCTTCTAATAGCAGCTTAGTAACAATACCTAGTATTTTTTAATTGCTGCAGGGTGAAGGGAAAAGAAAGATCTGTATGTGCCTGATCGAATGTCTACAGAAAGTTCCCTCTCATACTAAGACTGAAGTACAACAGTGCATTAGAACATCTGTATCTTTCATTTACACCCTCTTAGCTATTTCTCAGTGTTTTAAAATGTTTTATGTTTCATATGCTCAAGTATCAAGAATGAAATCATTGTGCAAACATGAATGAAAATATGTGCATTGTTACAATTGCTGGATTTTTTTTTGTGTGTGTGCTCTGTTATGTCTGTGCTCAGGAAATGCATGTGCTGACCTTTTCAACCATATATTGTGCGGTGTCCTACATATCCGTGAGTAGCACCTTTTGGGAAAAGGAGGAAAAGTGTCTTTTTTCATACTTTTAGTGTGTAGGAGAAAAAGTACATGGGCTTTGAACAAACAGTGTTCAGGTTAAATATAAGAATTCTGTATATGATAACATATAGAGTACTGTAATTACCTTTGAAAGGTAAGGACGAGGAAGCAGCACTGCAGTTCACTGTCCGCAATACTTGCAGAGTTGATATAACAGTTCTTTATGAGTAACGTAAACCTTATGTCTGCAATGAAATATGCAGTTATGGTAGATGCAGCCAGAGCACAGATTAAATGACCTCTTGAGATCCTGCTCAGCTCTAAAACTCAATGAAAGAATGACAGCAAGAATTTGCAGATGAAATCAGCTACCTAACTATACAAAATTCCCATGATGTCCATCTCCCATGCCCAGCTTTTAATAATATATGCTGTTTGCTGACATTTTTAATGGTGGGATGGAGACCACAGAGTCACCCACTGTTCCAGTAAAGCTTCAATAGTTTTACTGTAGCTCTCGGTAACAGGGAAGAAAAATCTGCCATTTTCTTTGTTTTAGTATTGTCCAATATTTCATTGTCCATTTAGCTTTTACTGGTAATGTCCATCAATATCCAGAAACATCCATTAAAATTGAAAAACACTGTTCTTACTCATCCATAAAATGTATTAAATAGAATATATTGGCTTGAGAAATCTATATTCACACACTTTGAGTGACTGATTTTCATTTTTGCAACAGGCTTTTTTTTTTTTTTTTTTCAACTGATACTTTGATTTCCCTTCTCAGTATGCAACTTCCAAAAAGAACCAATAGTTTCTTCATGAATAAGGGAAAGAGACATTTGTTTCAGTCCCTTCCTGAATGATAGAAGAATGTCACTTCTCACGGTCATCTAGATATAAAATAATGAATTATTTTTCATTTGTAAACTTGAGAAAGGATCAGTCCCTGTTTCCACTTACTCCTTATCCCCAATAAACGCTACTCAGAAAGAATCAACATAAAAAGAACTGACAGAATTTGATTGCAAAATGGTCTTATGAAGAGAGTACATTTTCTTTTAAGCACAGTTACAATGCAAATGAAATACTTCTATGTGGCTGAAGGCTAAGATTGCTGTGGATGGAATTTTGCCCAGTTCTTCAGTATGGTTTCTTCTTTTTTTTTCCCTCTCTTCCATCCAAATACCGCACCTGCTTCTGACAGCAATGTTGGTAACAGTGTTGAAACTCAGTATCCCCAAACTTCAAAATTAGTCTTTCCTGGTGCTGAAAAGGCTGACCCTAAGGTTTCATACCATCTTTGTTTCAGAATGGCTGCAAACAGGCAGATGCAGTCACCACTGTTCATCATCCAAATGCTTGGAAAAAAATAAAAAGGCAAGATTGTCTTCCAAACAGGTCAGAGGAGTCACCTAAAGATGCAAAGATTAGAAAAATGTCTCTGAAGGATAGCTATAAGGGTGATGATAAATGTATTTATATTGTTTTAACATAATATAATCAATATAACATAGTACAGTATAAATATTTCATATAATAGATTGTACATGAATTACAAAAAATTTGCCACTTCACAGTCAAACACCAATTTAACATCAGTGTGAACAAGCCTATTCAGTCAAGCATCAAATAGATGAGCATGTAGCTGGTTGCCTGCAACTGATAAGGGAAAAGAGAAAAAGCTGTGTAGCTCAGCTGGATGTGGTGAAATGACATAGCTGAGATGGAGATGGTGAGCGATGGGTGGGATGGAGAAGAGAGAGAAGTACAGAGTCTCCTAGAAAAGGGATGGCTATTACATAGGAGATAGTGGCACTGGAGAAGCCAGTCATATACATGTGTATCAAAAGGAATGGATTCAAAGACCAAAATGTGACTGCTGGATGTGGGCTGGAAATACAGGTGTCACTCCACCCAGGAGCTCCTCAAAGCAAAGTCCTCTTTCGCGTGGGATAGGGGATTCACACCATACATTGTGGGGTCAGGTGCCCTCTATGTATTTTTGGGATCATTGAGCAGGCTGACAAGCCAGAGGCATCACTGGAGGCAATTTTTCCTTTTATTATTCATTTTTATTTATTTATTCGTGGAGGTAAGGAGGGGCAAGAAGCAGATCAGATGAGCAGATGAAGATAGGAGTCAAGAAACACCTGACAGTCATGTATTTCTAACCAGGTTCCTCCCCTTATCATCTGACACATGAAGGTAATGTTCATATTTGTAACTTCCCATACAAATAACACAGGGGTACAGGGGCTATGGCCTGGCTTCCCACAGAGAAGAGAGACTTCCAGCTCTCTTGGCAGAGACATAGCAGACACAGAATAGACTCAAAGACACACAGGTAAAGGCTCCACCAAGGCAAAATTCAAGGCAGAGCAACATTGTCCGCATCACAAAACAAACAGAGAACAAAGCTGTTCGTCCCCCGCTCCGATGCAATGGCATAGGGAATCCTGGATAAATCATCTGTCACTGCTGACTGGCAAGATAATGGCCTCATGTTAGTAAAGGAAGTGACATAAATGATGTGTTGTGAAGCAATAACACAAAGTTGTTTAACAGGAATATGAAAAGTAGCACAAACGTCTGGGGGAAAAAAAATAAAAAGAAAAAAAATTAGTATGACAGCTAACTAAATGTTAGTACATTGATACTACTAGGAGACAAAACGTTTTTCCAGACAGTCGAAAGCAGTTTGATCATTTTAAAATCTCTAGGCCTAATCAATGTAGGAGTGTCTACTAGCTTTGCCTGTCTACATTTTTCTGAGCAGGCTTAGCCCGTGGTCTGGCCAGGTGTCTGGACCAAGTCACCAAAACAAACTGGGCTAAACATGTGGAGCAGCCTCTGCTCTTGGGGAAATGGTTTGTTTTACTTGCTGTATGTTTTTTGTGTGAATAAAGCAAACAAACCTAGCAGCAGATCTGGGGGAGTATTCATCGAGAAAATTTATGTTTTACCTTTAGTGGCATTCTTCAGCTGCTTTAACATGTGTATCTCAAGACAATATGGGTGACCAAAGATGCCTGTGTTCAAACATTTGCAGTAATATTTGGCTTACTTTATCCTCAGGAAGGCTTATGGGATAAGGTCTTTGGATAATCTGTTTCATTTCATATGGGAAGAGAAAAGAAGGAATAATGATGGAGCAGAAAAGCACAAGACAGAAATTGTGATCTATTTGATAGTTACCAAAATTTTCAGTGAAATAATAGTTTGAATTGCTTATTGGGAAAGGAATTGCTATTCTACTGAAACATTTTATTTAAATTATTGTGTGTTCCCAAAGTTAATTTTCACTAATTCTTTTGCATTTCCATTGCAATTTTGTTCAAGTCTTGCTTTTCTCAAAAGACAAATCTTTCCTTACCACACAGCTGGTGCCTAGCAGTAAGTTCCCTTCAGCTCTACAGAGATTTCTGTTTTGTGTAGTTTTAGGGAAGGAATGCGAATACTAACTGCAAGTAGAAGGGATGCCAATACTCCCCTTGCTACCTGAATCACAGCAAGCAAAACTGGCCATTCTGATTAAAAGCCAGTTCAACTACATTTTCAAAGCAGTTCAATGACTTCTAACATGTGGTAAATGAACAATTCAGATACCCCTGGGTAAAGGGGTCCCTAAGAAAGAAATGACTGCAACAAATTACATTATGTTTATTACCTGTGCATGCTAGCTTTGACAATAGTCCTCCAAACATAATGCCTGTAGGTGAGAGATGAGTGAATTATATAAAGCATTACACATTTCTACATGGGAAAGTGAAGGTAACATTTCAGCAACCATAAGCCTTGCAACCCTTTCGTAAATATCAAAGGAAAGAAAACAAAAGCAATGAAAACACCAGCTCAGGACCTTGTATCAACTACCAGCCAACAAACTCCAAGAGGACCCTAAACATGCACAAATATCACAATTTCTATGATGTGCCAGAGCTCTTGCCATTCTGTACCCATTTCTATTGTCATAGCTTAAAGTTTGTGCAGATATACTTAGCCTGTGGCTCTGCAAACACATCCAGGTAGCACCAGGATTAGTATAGTGCCCCAGAATTAATTCTCCTCTGTACTGGGTTTATGCGGCAAGGTTTTGGTAGCTGGGGGCTGCAGGGCTGGCCTCTAAGAATCCATAAACTGCCCTGGATTAGGTAAGGGCCAGTTTCAGCTGGCTCCAAAGGGGCCCACAGCTGGCCACGGATGAGCCACTGAGTGTTTGTGTGTCTGGAAGAGCAGACTTAAGAAAAGATTAAACAAATAAACAAAAACCTTACTGTGCCACAGCAGCTGGAAGAATAAAGAGTGAGGATCAGCCCTTCAGCCCCCAAGGTGAGTGCAGCAGGAGGTGCTCCAGGCAGGCAGCAGCAGTTCCCGTGTGGCTTGTGGAGAGGCCCCTGGTGGAGCAGGCTGTCCCCCTGCAGCCCATGGGTCCCACATGGAGCAGATCTCCACGCTGCAGCCCCCCATGGGTGGAGGAGCCCCCGGTGGAGCAGGTGGATGTGGCCTGGAGGAGGCTACGGCCCATGGAGAGCCCCCGCAGGAGCAGGCCCCGGGCCGCAGCTGCAGCCCGTGGAGAGGAGCCCACGCAGGAGCAGGGGGTCTGGGGGGAGCTGCCGCCCACCCGTGGGGGCCCCGTGCTGGAGCAGTTTGCTCCTCCTGGGGGATGGATGGATGGACCCCATGGGACGGAGCCGTGTGGGAGCAGTTCCTGAAGAGCTGCTGCCTGTGGGCAGCCCCCGCAGGCTTGGTTTGGGAAGGACGGCATCCCGTGGGAGAGACCCCATGGGGAGCAGGGGCAGAGAGGGACCGTAAAGGAGCAGCAGAGATGAAGTGCTAGGGACTCACTGCAGCCCGCATTCCCCCTTTCCCCTGCACCTCTCAGGAGGAGGAGGTGGAAGACGTTGGCTGGGGGGGAAGGTTTTTTTTATTTATTTTATTTTGTTTGTCACTGCTCTACCTTGTTAGTAATAGGTAATAAATGTTATTAGTCTCTCTATGATGAGTCTGTTTTGCCTATGACAATAATTGTTGAATGATCTCCCTGTCCTTATCTCAACACTTGAGCCCTTTTCATTGTATTTTCTCCCCCTTTCCCTTTGAAGAGAGGGAGTGAGAGAGCAGTTGCAGTGGAGCTCAGCTGCCCAACGAGGTAAAACCACGACATCCTCATTCTAGAGGTTATAATAAAGAGATCTATCTGACTTCGTGACTGTACAGAGCACTGTCTCCTGGGCAAGCACTGAGAAAAGAATGATGCCACATCACCTTGGGTGCACAGCACAAAAGCACTATGTTCTGCTCAAGCAAAACATGGGCTAACATTGTGTCATGTCTCACAATTAAAGGATGCAAAGTGGAGGAAGAAAGCTTCTCGATTCTTCCCCTCTGCTGAAGGCATACCCCAAGTAAAGTACCAGGCCAAAAAAGGAGTAGGTATTACTGAAGAGTCCACTGATAATTCCAAGTTCCTTGAGACAGCAATTCACTTTGCAGTCTTCCAGCATGATCCATTCCACAATCAGCTGCTTGTGCTGCAGTGTTGTTCTGCCTTTTAACACATCCCCATGGATTTCTGTAGGCCTTAGAACAGCTTCCTTATCTTTTCTAGAGACATGCAACTTCAAAAAATGAGAAAATGAAAGAGCGATGGTTTTATGGTGTTTTCAGCCTCGATTTCAGTTCAGTAACTGTCACAAAAATAACTCCCGAAAAATGATTGTGTGTGACAGCTTCCATATTTGTTCTACTTCAGTGTTCTTTCATATCTAATTTGCTCAATTTAGAAGCTAGAAGATGCATTTTCCTGCTGCCAGACAGCAAGCTCAGCCAGGGACCTGAAAAATCAAGCTGAGATCTTTTTGCCTCTTAAGTTGTCTGCAGCTACAAACACTTGGCAGCTTGAACTCGGCTGACAATTCGGTTGATGATGTGTAAGGTGGGTGACACCCAGCTCATTAGTCTGTTCTTCTGGTGATTTTTTTGCAGTAGCAAACTGAAGAGATTGGCAGCTATGAAAATTGATTTTTTCTTCTGTTTATCCTAAACCAGTACCTTCCTCTGACAGTTTCCTATGCGCTTCCTGCTAATGAGTTTACACTGACTGGATAATATCTTCTTAGTTTGAGTGTTTAGAGGTAAGCAAACCACTGCAAAAGTAACATTTCTATGAAAATATTGATAGTATCCCTTGTGTTTGCAGCAATGCATTATCATGATGGCTTTTTGAAGTCAAACTACTTCAGCTCATTCATTCCCCATGCCCCCCTTGATCTACTGTGCATGCTGGATGCTTCTGCTCCTTCTTCAGGTGTCCACAGGGGCACTTGAGACCAAATGGCCTTTTTGTAATGAATTTAAAAAAAAAGATGTAATTTGCACCAGTTTGGATCAGCAAGGCATCATCTGACACATTATTTTTGGCTGTCTCAAGCTGTAGACATGAAACATTTACTTTTTCGCCATTTAAAACATATCTTTTAAATTCTTTAAGGTTGGGAGCTTGAGAAGGATTTTAAATGGTAGAAGAGGCAAAATGTGTGTGGTTCATCAGATATACGTTAGTTCTGAAGAGTACTTTTTGGTGTGCTAGATGTGGGGTTAAAGTGGACTAAGTCATGGAGAGCCTACAAGTTGGTATTTCCTTATGAAGAGGCTGCCTTGTGTTTCAAAAGCTTAAAAGCATAAGCAAGGTAGCCTAAAAAATCAGTAATAAACCAAGAAAAGAAGCAGAGACTCTTAAAGAGTGCATTTTGGCCTTCATGTGCAGCAAATATGAGATCACTTCTGTGTGCTTATATTCTTTGCAAAATGTCCTCTCACGGCGGTCCAACACGCTTCAGGCCTGTAAATTATTAATGTACCTTGTATCTCATTAGCTGTATATTATGGAAATTTACCTAAGCTGCTACCTCTAGTTTCATTAAAATAGCAAATGGTTGAAAGAGGGGGAGAAACTTTATTGTGTGTTTGCAATTAAATTGGTTTTGTAAGAATGGTAGGAGCTTGCAGCTCTACCATTTCATCGGCTGTAATTTAAAAGATCCATATGATGTGCAGATTAATGAATAATTCATGCTTCATTTATTAGCCTGGTAACCTTACAGTTGGCCTCATAAAAATGAGGATAATACTTTTTTCTTCTTTTATGAGGCACTGGAGAACTGTGGCTGTGTATGCATGTGCACGCTCCTGTGCTTGTGTGTAGTTGTGTCTCTGTGTATGCTTGGACTCAGTGAGTTGGACTCGATGATTCATGTGGGTGCCTTCCAACTTGGGATATTATTCTATGTTTGTGTATGAGTATTCAGGTTAAAAAACAAGGCTATGCATCTGTTCACGTTCACTGCACTGTATACACACAAAACTGTGTTACGGACAGACCCAGCTCAGCCCCAGACCATCCTGCTCAAAGCACAAAAGCCACCTACTTATGTTTGCACACTGTAGTGTAAATATGGGAACAAATCCAACAAATGCTTTCCTGCAGTGGATGAAAGAGAAATGGAAGATGGATATTGATGAGTCTTTCCTTGGGATGTGTGCCATAAAATTGTTACAATGAAGCAAAATCAGAACTGTAGCTAGAGAAAATTTGCTGAAAGTTCTTTATAAAGATAGTCCTTAGCTGAAATATGAAATACCACTTTGCTCTCATGTACATAGTGGATGACCTGGTCAGTACCTAACTAATATTTTTTTTCTGTCAAAAAGGGCAATCTGTCTAAAGCAAAGCCTCTTGCTGAAATAATTCAATTGCAACAACCTTCCATTTTGGAAGGAAAATGGAAAAAGCTAAATATGATTGAATGGTATGTTTTGATCTGTTTTGTTACACATGACCTTATGAAGTTGGAAAGAATCAGAGGACAAGTTTTCAATATTACTTAAATGAAACATTTTGATAAAACTGATGTGATTTTTTTCCTGCTTCTTTCCTTTTACATGAAATTCCTCAATCACACAACCTCATAGCTATTCCTACCCTTTACAAGTAGATTACAGGTATTGAGCCTGTGTCGTAAGTAAGCCTTCATTTTGCTCCATATATGTACATCTAGAAATAATATTCCTAATCTGGTCTGTCCTGGCAGCTATAGAGAGGCAATTGGATACAGATCCCAAGTTATTGTCCTCCTGCTGACTAACATAAGGGGTTGCAAATTTCTCTCAGTATAGTATGTCGTGAAGACAAAAAGAGAATAATCCAAAAGAGTCACCTAGCTTTGACAGATAAAAAGGGCACTTTCACACCTCCACAAATCAGCACGATCATGCTATATGCTCAGCATTGGAAATACCATTCTTGAATCTCTTCTTGCAAATTAAAGTGTTTATAATGCTGCTTCATTGTTACAATCAGTAAAACGCAGCTGAAAGAAAAATCTTCACTGAAAGGTGTCAAAAATAAATCTCAAGGAAAACATGTAATCCATTATTATTTTAAAGCATATGTCAAAGCCTGCATGTTAAAAAACGATATGATTATTTTACAAGAACAAATGGCCAGCCAGTGTTTGCTTCCAAATGCAGCAATCACAATAATTACTGTACAAAAAAGAATTTTTCTTATGTCAGCAATAATGCCACCACTGATAGCTTTTCTCAGGCAGTGAATCCACCTTATCATCTGTATTTCTTCCCACAGCACATACATTGTGTTCAATGATAGTCTCATTTTGTTGTTTTCTGTACTACTAACTTTAAAAATACATCAAACCATGTTTAGATAAAGTACTGAAAATCCTAAGTTGGACTACTGTGGCAGGAGTGACATTAATGAGTGTTGTGTCCTTACATCTTTATTTTTGGTATAGGAGCAGTCCCCACGGTGCTCTTGTAAAACACATGTTCTGATAGATGAGATCACCTTTTTAATACCCCTGTCCTCCCTCCTGCAGCCCCTTAGACTTTACATACCTTCCAGTAATTCCTGTTAGATGTGAAAGGAAAAGCTCAAAGCATTAAGCCATTATATGGTTTCATCCAGCTCTGTGGATCTCCATGAGGTGATCCTTTCCCCTTTGGATCACCTCCCATACATTTCCCCCAAACCACACAGTGTTTAACACTGTTTCTTGAAGACTGCTCCTCTTTACCCATGGCAGCCTGAAGCTCCCTCTCTGTCAGTTCTCTGTGTAGCTGAAATCTGTGCAGATAGACACCAATCAATTTTAAGTCAATGAGCTAAAGTACCAATAACAGCTGCAGAAACAAGCTGCTGTTTTTCCATCAGCTCCTTTCTTTAGCTGAAACATAAGCAGTGTTTTACCCTTCCACTAAACCTTTAAATTTATGACCAAGAGCTCCAGAAATACTATCTTAAACAAGACAAACTCTTCTAAGTGACTACAGCATGATGGCAAGGCTCTGCTAAACCTCTCCAGTGGGGGAGAACCAGGTCTTGAAGAAGCTTTTGGGTGGGAACAGGAAGCAGTTCAATGGGGAATACAAAAATGTATCAAAGAACCTACTTCTGATCTAAGGTGAGACACAAGACCCTTCTCCGAGGCCTGTGATGGGATCACCTTCACCATTACCCTGTAACAAGTGATAAGCTTGGACCTGTACTTCAATACAAATTTCTTTCCTCTTTTGCTGTTTGAATGTTTGTTTTGTTGTTGTTGTTGCTGCTGTTGTTGTTCAGTATTTTTTCTTTTTTTGTTGTTTTGTTTTTTAGAAATTAGTTGCATATGAAGGGTTAGCAAATCTTTTAACAAAGCAGAACTGAGTTTACTGTAACATGTAAAGTCAAGCTAACCTCATGTGTGTGCCTCGTGGATGCTACAGCACAGTTTGGAGATAAAATTTTTAGTAACATCATACATGAAAAAATAATGGGGATTGGACAACACAAGAGAAGTACTACATACATGACTAGTAAGTGGTTTTATCTCACAGGGAAATCCTATATATCTAGCATCTGCTTTTATTTGAAGACCCCTTCACCTAGTTTCTAGCTGCCTCTGGCTCTCTGTGTCATCCTGTGTACTCCCATTCTGAAACCTCTGAGCACTAACAAAATCCTAAATGTCTTTAATGTTAAAACCAGTGATGCTGATAGGTGGTCCCCACCCCTACTTTACTAGGCACTGACCCTTTGAATGCTTTTATTAGGAGAACCCCCTTAGCCCAGCTCCATGGTGGGTTTCAAGACTCAATGGCAGATTTTTATTTTGCTGTCCTTTCTGGCAGTTATTGTATTTCTCGCATGGTGTTCTGGGACCTTGTGTGAAGGGCGCTATATAAGTATAGGGATTGGATTGCCTGAGTAATTCTTTTTGACTTCATCAGGCTGTTAATCCTGCATGCCTGTGGTGATAAACCCAGAAAATCCCAGATAATCCTATATAATATTCAGGCAGGGCTGGCAACAGCTATAAATACATATCAAACTGTCAAAAACCATTATCATTTAGACTACTCTGCAGTCCCTTCCAAATTACATTAGAATATCCAGGCTTGACTTCAACTCTCCCCCCAGTCCCTTCTTCCCTCTTAATGACAGGGTTCTGCATGTAGCTTAGCTTGCGAGCATAATAATGCACGTTTACTGCACACCTGCCTTTCTACTACAGCACCACAGCCATCCTCATCCTGCTTCCACGTGACTCACACACAGGGTGAGCACTTGCAGTTCTTTGGATAAGCAAATAATTTTTGCCACTTCCCAAAATGAAAGCATCCCACTGCCACAAGGCTTCTGTTTACTACACAAAACAAATGTTGCTACAACTGCAGTTCCAAAACCACATCTTAAACATATCCCTTCACAGAAAAAAAAAAAAAAAAAAAAAAAAAAAAAGCCTTAATAGTATTAATGTATAATTAGTTACATGACGAAATAACAAAAGATGTTTTGTGTTGATTTTTTTTTTTTTTTTTTTTTTCCTTCTATAATTTTTTCTTGGCTAATAGCCAGAGGTAAATAGCAGTTTAGTGGCTGCATTGCTCCACAGCAACCCTGCATTTAATAAAATTATAATCATCACTAGCCTGTGAATCTTTCAGACAGAAAAAAGCCTTACCCATGCTCTAAATTGCACTTCTGTCCTTTTAATTCCTCCTTATAAGGGGAAAATCATCATCCGCCTTGTACAAAATACAAGAAAATATGTACCGTACTTCCCTGGTTAATTATACAAGTATAAACTGTGAATATCTCTACTTGGGTCAGTGGAGTGATCCAATAATAAAATGGGAGTGTGTAGAAACCAGACTCTGAAAAGGGGTTATACATTTTTCTCAGAAATATAAAAGTAGTGTGCAATGCACATGTTTTCTGTGACAATTTCTCACTCGATTAGCTATCCAGAGTCTTGGGCAGGTAATTACCAAGGCTGATGAGAGAGAAGCTGCAACTGAAACATTATACACCAGCAATTCTTGACAGAGATTAGCTCTTGGAACCTAGACCTATTTTAAAACCATTTGATCCTGTTCTTTCAACTGGATAAAGTCCAGGTTTTGCTCACTTCATAAAGGGGAGTGTACATCCAATCTGCTTTCTATCTGGAAACTTTCTGCAGCATGTAGAGAAATACAATAGTGGTTTGATATTTCCTGCCTCCTAACCAAAGATATATCTATAGCCTTTGCTTTACTTGCAAGCATCACATTGTCACAGCTGTAACTGCATTTCATGTCTTCATCCTTCTGGCACTGTGCACATTTAATAGGTCACTGACTAAAAGAGCTATAATCCTGTACGGCTGAGAGGACTCCTGCTGCTCTAACTGCATGGAGAGGATCTTAGGCAGGACCAGGCTCTGTCCTCACCTTTGCTGCCGGTGACCACATTCAGTCTCTTGCTCTTTTGTTTTCTCTGTGGAAAGCTCTACTTTGGCATCAGAGATAAGCCAGACAAAGAATACATCATCATGAAATACCTAGAAAACTAAGAAAACCATTTTGAGATACAGCCTGAACATCCAGGCACTTCTACTTAGCACATGAAGATATGGACTGGTGTTAATGCAATGATAACAAGGTGCCCCTCACCACTACAAAACTGTCTGTGCTTGCAAGCTCCAAGGAGATATCACTGGAACAGCCTAAATTAAGGGGAGAAAAATGTCGCTCAAAACCCACAACCATTCACATTGTTACTATGCTGAAGTAGAAACTGTTCCATAATAGTTCATGAGGACGTCTACCTGGGTCCAAATGGTAGTTCCCAAAATAAGCAGACAGAAGGATGTCACTCTAGAGAAGTAATGCATGATGACAGGGAAGCTAAAGTTGAGCTAAAGCTCAGAAATATGGCAGCACCTCAGTAGCTACAGGGACCCATCCTATCTAATATCACCTCCAGTCAGAATCTGAGATAGGTGATGAAAAAAAGAAAAAAAAACATGGCTGTGGAGAAGAACAGCAGAGGTGGTTTGCCATTCTTTGAGAACATAGAGCTGGGGCCTGAACTTCAGCTTCTGTACGGGATTTGAAATAAACTTTGTTAGCTTAGGATGTTCTCACCTCAGCATGGCTGGGTTCCTCCTGGATGATGGTGTCTCCAAAGAGCTCATGTGAAGAGTGACAGTCACTTAAATGTTAATCAAAACACATTCCATGATTATACCTGGCTTCAAGCTTTTCAGGTCTCCTAACTGGCGATATTCATAGACATTGACATATTTTGGAGTCATTGCAATAAGATGAAAAGAAAGGAGATAAAATTTGGAGGGAAGACGTTAAGGGAAGACACTTGCTAAATTAATTGTTCTGTTGTTGTTTGTTTGTTTGCTTTTGGTGTGTTTGGTTGTTTTGGGTTTTGTTCTTGTTTGTTTTTCTTTTTTAACTCATATGTACTGGAATATAGGAGGGCGGTGTTGTGCTTACAAGCAAGGCACTGTGCTGTATACATTTTGATTTCAGGGTTTCGACTTTCTGTTTCTCATGAAGATCAGAGATACATATATCTGTTTTTCAAGCTGTTGGAACACTGTTGGACATTTTCAGCCTAGCTAAACAGGGAGAAACTGCATAAATCATTTCAAAATGCAGAAATGTTTTTTGTTGTCTTATTCATCTCAGAGAATAATGGTTTTGTGGTTTAGTTTTGCAAATACAAATACCTTTTGAACTTTGAGTTCTTAAACATCTGTCTTTTTTAGCTTAACTGTCTCCCATTAAGTCATGTAAACCAAGGAGAGGTTATTCCCTTTTTATAGTTGGAGAACACTGGTACAGATATTGTCAGTGACTGTAGTATGTAAGAGATAGAAGGGATAGCTTTTTTGTTTGTTTGTTTGTTTGTTTGTTTGTTTGTTTTTTGGTTGCTAAAAACATGACAGCAGCCAGCTGCAGTGTAGATTAAGTGCTGCACTTTTGCCAGTTCAGAATCTCTCAGTTTCCAGTTTTGTCTTTCTACAGAATGAGCGACTGCTTTTTAAATCAAAAAGATAAACCACAACAGAGTAGGTAGTCCTTACACACACAGACTCATTTTTCTCCTAGGGATTTATTTTTCCTTTAAATGGTCTTCTTAATCCTGAACAAAATATTTCTATAGATCAAACAATTTGTTGTATATATGGAAATACTTAATAAGTTGCCCCCATTATTGATTTTAATGCTGGTGTCTTATAATGGTACATTGTGAAATTCAAGTAAAGTTTTGTCTATCGGAAGAGAAAAACTGCCACCTCTTTCTCCACCCCACACACCGAGTCCATGTAGCTAATTCATGCTACACTGCATGGGCTAGGAACTGGAAATAGTTCTTCCCAAGTCTTGCCAACAGCATGATATTAACCTTTTGGTGGATCTTGTGTGTGCATACATGACTGTAGTGTGTATAAATGTACCCATATATACACATGTAAATCTCACAAATGTATAAGTCACACATAGAGCAAAATATTTACCATAATTTCCAGCTGCTACTAGCAGCTAGCAGTATATAGAGTGCTGCTGACTATTTCTAGGGAACAAAAGATTAATTTTGGCATCTTTCACCAGCCTGCTTGTAATACTTCTGTGCTTGATAGCACGTGAGAACTCTCTGAGCATATACTGCTCTGAAGTATATGCTGGAACAGGCAAATTTTTGTGTACTTTTTTTTTTTTTTTTTTTTCCGATTCTTTTTTCTTTTGCACTTATTTCTCACAACGAGACTATACTAGCAAGAGCCATAAAGCACTCCAACCACTCCAGATGTACTCAGCCATAGTATCTTGTGAATGAGTAGAAACATGAACAGAAAAAAATAATTGTGCGAGCTGAGGTAAATTCTGGCACGACAGCAGCACACACACACAAACAAAGGAATACTTATTTTATTTGGCCCTGGTGACAAGAGGCCTGATCAACTTGAGGGGAGCTGTGTCTGCCCAGTGGGAAACCCAGTTCCCATACAGCAGTCTAAGAGCAGGACAGAGGTAAAATCTGTTCAACTCCTTGCTCTAAGCTGATGTCAGTACTGCAAGCATCCATCCTGTTGCACCCATGAAATGAAGCACGTGTCGGCAGTTGTAGTGGGTTTACGTGGCAAGGTTTTGGTAGCAGGGGGCCATAGGGGTGGTTTCTGTGAGAAGGATCTAGAAGCTGCCCCATGTTTGGTAAGGGCCCCACTGCTGACCAGAGCCGAGCCAATAGGTGATGTTGTTTTTTTGGTGCCTCTGTGAGAGCATATTTAAGACAGGGAAAAAAACGCTTCGCCACACAGCAGCTGGGAGAGTGACAGGAGTGAGGAACAGCTTTGCAGGCGCCAAAGTCAGTGAAGAAGGAGGGGGAGAGGTGCTCCAGGCACCAGAGCAGAAGTCCCCTGCGGCCTGTGGTGAGGACCATGGTGAAGCAGGACGTCCCCCTGCAGCCCACGGAGTACCACGGTGGAGCAGGGTTCCACGCTGCAGCCCGTGGAGGAGACAACGGTGGAGCAGTTTTCTCCTGAGGGATGGACCCTGTGGTACGGACCTATATCTGGAGCAGCTCTGGAAGAGCTGCTGCCTGTGGGAAGCCCACGCCGGATCAGTTCATCAAGGACTGTGTCCCGTGGGAGGGACCCCACAGCACAGGGGACGAGAGTGACCGAGAAGGAGCGGCAGAGAAGTGCTGTAGACTGACCATAACCCCCATTCCCCCGTTCCCCTGCGCCACTCAGGGGGAGGAGGTGGAAGAGGGTGGAAGGGGGGGGAAGGTGCTTTTGGTTTCTTTCCTTTGTTTCTCACTTCTGTAGCTTGTTAGTAATAAGCAATAAGTCTTGCTGTCTCCCTATGCCGAGTCTGTTTTGCCCGTTAACAATAATTACTGAGTGATCTCCTTGTCCTTATCTCAATCTTTGAGCCCTTTTCATCGTATTTTCTCCCCATTCCTCTTTGGGGGGGGGGGGGGAGAGTGAGAGAGCGGTTGTGGTGGAGTTTGGCTGCCCACTTGAGCAGAACCACTACAGTCCTTTTTGGCGCCCAATGTGGGGCTCGAGGAATTTGAGAGAAGGATGATAGTTGATAGAAGTAACTGGCAAAATATGGACTGGATGATTGTTATGAATGTACAAGTTGTGAAGAATTTAAGAAAGCAGTAACTGTGAGAAATATGTTTCATGTTAGTGCGGTGAAGGGACAAGGGGTGGTGTGTGTGTAAAATGTCCACCTTGTTGGCGCTGTGATAATGTTTTGTTTATTTTGGTGTGGTGAATTCTTTTTCTTTTTGATGTAAGTGAAGTTTGTGAAGATTGTGAGAATTGTAAAGTAAGAGTACATTGGGATTATTCTTAAATATGCTTTTAACAGAGGTGAGGGGTGGAATGCTGCTTGAGTGGGCAGCCGAACTCCACCACAGCAGTGGACAGAAGCAGCTCTGCAGGTGGGAAAGCAAAGCCTCAGGCAGGCAAAGTGCCCTGGCCAGGACAGAGGGGGACCCTGTACGGTGGCAGCAGGTAGTGGACTGGTTTGTCTTGTCTAAAAAGGCCCTTTTAGAAAAAAATCTGTTTGGGATTTTTATCTCCTTCTACCCTGTAGATATAAGTGGACTTAAATAACTTAATTAATTTCACTTGACTTAATCCTCCTGTCCTTCTCTTTGCTGCATCCTAAATCAAACTCCACCCACTTACCCTTATGCCAGCATCCCCATGTTCAGTAACACTTCTTTTTTTAAATGGTATGTGCTTAGAACTGCTTTATTGTCACCATAATAACATTAATCTAATCAGCTTTTAAGTAAGCCAATTATTCTTTATACAGATTAGGCCTAAATATTAATTAAGTACTGTAGCTTAGACATGTCTTTTTTCCTAGGAAACAGTGCAAAGGAAATGTTAAGGATTCCCAATATATATTCACAGCCGACAGTTTATTATTTTTTTTTTCTGATGAATTTCATGAATCACTGTCATTTTTTCTTCATCATTTCTCCTACTTTTTATTTTATTTTATTTTATTTTATTTTATTTTATTTTATTTTATTTTATTTTATTTTATTTTATTTTATTTTACTTTATTTTATTTTATTTTATTTTATTTTATTTTATTTTATTTTATTTTATTTTATTTTATTTTATTTTATTTTATTTTATTATTTTATTTTATTTATTTATTTCATTTAAGGTAAGAACATAAGCCCACAGTCTTTTTAAGCTAGCTATACTGAGCACCTTGGCTTTTGGCTGTACAATTTAAACAATACCATAAATAACAGATGATTTGTTTGCCTTTCATACAGGTTACAAATATTCTAGCTTTCTGTGGCTGACACAGCACTTCTGTTCACCACTTCCAGAAGTTACTTTCCTCTATAACACTAATTTATATTATACTTATATTTGTTGTGTTCAGGCTTCTTTAAGATGAGCACATGTTAAAATATTTTTGTGAAATAAATTAAAGGTCAGCATCTCCTCTAAACTCTAAACCATCAGGATAGAGATACTCAAGCATTACACCTATCTACAGGTATTGTCAAAATATTTCATTATCCACGGTAGCCCAAAGAAAAGTAGGTGATTTAATGCTCAAACGGAAGAACTCTTTCTGAGACTGAAGAAGAGAGAGAAATAGAGGTAATCTGTTTGCTTCATACTCTCAACATCTGCACAGAAAAAGAGAACATCTTGCTTCTGTGCTGTGTGGTGGCCCCTCTCAAACTTTTCTCTTTGTTTTATTTTTAAAGATTTTTTAACCTTTATTCACTACAGCCCCATTGTAAATTCCTCTATTTACTTGGTGATCTTGTTCATACCTTTCTCCAGAGTTTTTCTTGTCATAGCTTGGAAAATGTACACAGTGCAATCTGTTTTGCAGGCCCACTAAGTGTCTGAGTGAGTAAAGATGTTCACAGGATACCAGTTTTCTAAATACTCATCAGGGTTTCAACAGAACACATGACAAGGCCAAGAAAAGACCAATGCACTTACTGAATGGGAAAAGAGAACATCAGCCTACCATTACAGATAAGAGCACAAGTTACCTCAAAAGAGAAGAAAGAAGGGATGTGACCTGGAAGGTTTACTTGGAAAACCAGTATGGAAAAACATTAAGGAAAAGATAGCAAAGACAGTACAGGAGGGAAAAAAATTGCCTGTCTCACCTGTGCCATGTCCTACTGCAGCTATATCAAATCCGTGCTAGCTGCTGGACCACTCAAATGTTATACAGCAATGCTTTGTAACTCCTGAACTATCTGATTGTATACTTCTTGCCTTTCTTGCCTGAGACCCATTCTTCTGGTTCAAGATAATATGATTTTATTTTATTTTATTTTTTCCTATCAGCCGAAGAGCTCACTCATCATAATTTAGTAGAAAGGTTAAAATGAAAATTTTCCTCCCCCAAACTATGCAGCCTATTCCTACTCAGAAATTATAGACATTTTATTTTCATGCAAATATACTCATACACATAGATGTATATACACACAAAGTTATTTACACATTTGAGGCCTAAGTTGGGATTTTAAATTTAGTTTTATATTGCTATCATTTTACCATGTGAATTTTTACTTTTATTTTTATTTGTCCTTATGGATACTGTAGGGTGTTCACTAATAAAACATTAAATCTGAAATTAGACTGCTAAATTAAAATAACACTGCTCAAAGTTAAAAGGCTTTTAAACTACATACTACAGCTACTTATATCATATTTGAAACCTGCACCTCCAAGATCTTTAAATGTTTGTATTTCCTAAATAATTTACAGTGGTAGTAACAATTTTAGAGAACCAGAGTCACAGTTCAAGTCCAGTGGAATAATCAGGATTTAATCAACATTATTTAACAACTACTTATTGCCAAATTATTCACTGGCATGCAGTCAGTTAATGCAGCTGTCCTGGTTTCAGTTAGGACAGATCTAATTTTCTTCCTAGTAGCTTGTAGGTGCTATGTTTTGGCTTAGGATGAGAAGAGTGCTGATGACACCCCGATGTTTTAATTGTTGCAGAGCAGTGCTTACACCAAGCTAAGGACGTCTCAGCTTCTCACTCTGTCCTGCCAACAGGCAGGCTGGGGGTTCAGCAAGAGCTGGGAGGGGACAGACCCAGGACAGCTGACCCAAACTAGCCAAATGAGTATTCTGTACCATATGGGGTCATGCTGAACAATATATAGGTGTGGCTAGCTGGGGTGAGGGGGCCGGACTGCTCAGGGTTAGGCTGGGCATCAGTCAGTGGGTGGTGAGCAATTGCATTGTGCATCACTTGTTTTGTACACATTATTAGTAGTAGTACTATTATCATTATTATTGTTGTTATTATTATTCTCCTGTCTTAATAAACTGTTTCAACTCACAGGCTTCACTTTCCCATTTCTCTCCCCCATTCCAGAGAGGGAGGGGGCAGGGTGAGCGAACAGCTGTGTGATGTTTAGCTGCCGGCTGGGTTAAACCATGACAGTCCTTTTTGGCACCCAATGTGGGGCCCGAAGAGTTGAGATGATGACAGATCTGACCAGAGAGTGTTAAACTAAAATTGGTGTAAGTATTAGACCTGCTTAATAGTTGGTAGTCATAATGCTGATTGCTTTAATCTCAACTCTGCTGCGCCTGTTTTCCAAATGGAGTATTATAGCACGTTATTTTCCGTATGTGCTCTCTGTCATGTTGTTTATTCTGTCCGGGCCCTGGTTTAAGATCATTATGGTACTGTGCATTGTAACAGTGGCTTATGAGACGATGACATTTCTGGTCATCAACAAGCATAACAACAAGACCAGCATGGTCTTGTTGTTATGTCTCCTGAATGCGCTTCAGGTTTTGCTTAAAGTTAAACTACTTAGGAATCTCATCCAGAGATCTGTCCTGTGGCAGGAGCTGGAACTGGAGTGGCTGCAGGAGCTGGAACTGGAGTGGCTTCAGAGTCCATCATTGGGGTTGGAGTGGCTGTTGGGTCTGTCACAGGACCTGGAGTGGCCTCAGGGTCTGTCACTAAGTTCGTAGACTTCAGGGAGTGGCACAGTATTGAGCTTGACAGGAATTACAAAGACAAAAATATTTATTTGTTGTTGAAAGCCTTCATGGCTTCTGAAAGACTTCAGGCTTCTGAAAAGTTTTTTTACTCTCTATATAGTAGTAATCTATGCTGTTTTATTGATTGGTATACTTTTACTGACTTCATTTCTATTTAGAACACTGGAAAATGGAAATAGAGGTTTTTGAAAATTATACTGATACGTAGCACAATTAAATGTAAGCTGTCAACTGAACAAAAGAAGAGAAGTTGGGCTCCAGAATAAAGGCAAGTCAAAATCAGAGATTCTTAAAGCAATAGCAACTCTGCAAGATCCATAACTAACTAACTAACTAAATAATAAAAAGATCACTTCTATGATGATAAGATCATTAGGGAAGCTGTGTAAAAGAAAATATGTGGAAATTCATGTGCAGAACCACTTTCAAACTTCAGTGAGTGCCACGCTGCATTTTTATCATATCACCGTGATACTTCTCACTTAAGTGGCTGTGACTGAGAAGGACAGAGTTTTCACTGTAAAATATTCATCTCAGGAGGACTCAGGCAGCTGTAGTGCATCTGAGTATTTTTGTTGGTATTTTAAGACCTGCTAAAGCAGGCAAGTGTCACTTTCAACACTTGGAAGGCCAAGGATGAGAAAACTTCTTAAAATGATTTAAAAGATGTCTGGAGGCTATAGGTTTGAGTACAGCTAAAACTAATAATAATCAATGGAACTAACAAAACATTTTACATATTTGAATAAAGCCTCTGCCAGTTTATATAACCTCTATAACCTTGCAATAGAATTCAATGTGCTGTGAGAACACGACGTGATCTTGGATCATTCCCTGGTAGGACAATTCCTAACAGTCTGCCTGCTCCTGAGAGTAAATCACAGATGCTGGAGAGAGGATTGAGACATATTAGCAAATCCCCATTGACTTCATATCAACAATAATAAGGTATTCATTAGGTTGAATTTCTGTTTAAAGCAACTCTGTTGATAATAGCATTCCATACGTACACATATTGTTTGGCTACAAGTAGATTAAGCTCCTCTTCGAGGTAAATTCTCTTATTCCTTTAGCTTTTTCTACACAGTTGCCATCCATCAGATTTATGGGAAAGAAAAAGAATGAACCAGAATCAATTCTAGGAGGGGAACACACATATTTAACCTTATCCTCTTCTTGTTCACAACGATCCATCGGAAAAGTTTTACACTGTACTCTCTACTTGGTAAAGATATAGTCCCAACATTTTGAGCAGAGATGTTTCTTTTCTTCTTCCTACACATTTAAAAACAAAAACCATCAGCCAGGTCAAAATGGAGCTGAACTATTCAGTGGAGAAAAATGATGAAAAACATGTTACAGCTAAAAGGAAGTAATTTTTCTATCTTTCTGTTTATGAAGAATCCACTGGGCAGGATGCACCAGAATATTCGGGTGAAGTCATTTTATATTACACTTCCATCATTTTATATTACACTTCCATCATGATGCTAATCAAAAAATGTTTAAGAAAACTGTGTACTTTGAAAATTAGATTAAAATGGATCCTTAGGGTGACCAGTGTGTGAGGAGAGTGAAAGGCAGGACAAAGCAAGTGACATGGGACAGGGATTTTAGAACAGCTTCTACTCTGGAGAGACCATGGGCTTCTAGTTGTGGAATAAATTTGCTCTTGTAGTTACCAGAGCAAAGGTTTCAAAAGTGCCTCCTGCTATTGTGCAGTTCCAGTTTGATCTCTATCATGTTGAGATTTTGGTGAACATATCATCTTCCAGGGATATACCCTTTAAGGTGTTTCATATTTAACATCAAACAGTGTTGATCCTAGAAAAAAATCCTGTCTGGGAATGTTGAATTTCAGATAAAATATCTCCTGGCTCACAGAAGAATTGGATGGCTACTGTATCTAATTTATAAATCTGAATGAAAGGCACTATAATTGTGTTATAAAAAATAATTTTACATTATAAAGCAAAACATACAGTATATAAACACAGACTACGGTAGCAACAAAAAATCTTGCTTTTCATATGTGAGACTTATTTTCCTCCACAGCCATTCTTTCTCTTGAATTCCAGGTTGGCTGGAGTTTATTCACTTAATTGGCACAAACTTGGCTTTGCTTCTGAAGCTCAGAATGATTTTGAGTTACACACAAAACATAATACATACAGTTCTGCACTTATCACCACATGCTTTTTGTGGTATTTTATTGTAATTAAAGGAAACTTTCTTCTAAGATAAATTCTAACAGCTATTTCGCCAACCAGTCTGGAGTATTTTCTCTGAATTCTCCACAACTGAGTAACGTGGCAATATTTCACCAAGTAACAGCTTCCTTCTTGAATTTTCTTTTTTTAAGTTTTGACTTTTTCTCAGATATTTATTCATTACTTTCTCCAACTGAGAGCTTTTGAAATATCTTTTCCAACTCTGACTCTGGGAGGAAGGAAGGAAGGAAGGAAGGAAGGAAGGAAGGAAGGAAGGAAGGAAGGAAGGAAGGAAGGAAGGAAGGAAGGAAGGAAGGAAGGAAGGAAGGAAGGAAGGAAGGAAGGAAGGAAGGAAGGAAGGAGGGAAGGAAGGAAGGAAGGAAGGAAGGAAGGAAGGAAGGAAGGAAGGAAGGAAGGAAGGGAGGGAGGGAGGGAGGGATGGAGGGAGGGAGGGAGGGAGGAAGGAAGTGAGAGAGAAAAGAAAAAAAGAGAGAAAAGAAAGAGAGAAAGAGGAAAAAGAGAGAAAATGAGAGAGAGTGAAAGAGAAAGAATGAGAGAGAAAGAAAGAGAAAGGGAGAAAGAGAGAAAGAGAAAGGGAGAAAGAGAGAGAAAGAGAAAGAAAGAGAGAGAGAGAAAAAGAGAGAAAGAGAGAGAACGAAAGAGAAAGAGAGAGAGAAAGAGAGAAAGAAGGAAAGAAGGAAAGAAAAAAAATGAAAAAAAGGAAAAATGGAAAAAAAAAGAAAGAAAGAAGAAAAGGGAAAAGATGATTCTAGGACTCTAACATTGTCCTTGATAGTCCTGCCTGCTGGTTCTATTTCAAAAGTAGTTCCAATTTTCTATTTAAGAATATTTCATCTGTAACATTTAATTTTCCTCCCTCTTCCCATTTCCGTCATCTCCTATCTGCAGCTTACCAATTTCACATGAAAAGCAATTTCATTCTGTTAAATAACGCCACCCAATATGTGTCTCCACATATGTGACTACTTTACAAAGGGAAGTAAGTTTCAGTACAGAGCTTGCATGAATTCCACGGGGAAGAAGCACAGCAAATACCTTATGTAAGCAAGAAATGGAAAAAAGGGTTATTAGGTTGTTTGTCCCATCTCCTTTCATACCACAAAGAGCCTCCTGTACTACTGCTCTGCCGTAATTTATCTGGATGAGGTTTAAGTGTCAAAAGATACGAAGTTCATTTACATTTTTTTTTTATTTTTTTTTTTGGGGGGGGGCTACATACTGGATGTGGTAAACTTACTTTATCTGGCCTTCTGTTGACACCTGCCCCAATATTATTTTTTTTTTAGTACTCTAAAAATCAGTTCTTTGCTACTGGTGCTTATCCTTTCAGCTGTGTAGAAGTAACGCTTTCTCCCAGTTAGGAAGGATGTTTTTCTCCGATGTTCACATCTAATCTGGCTGCACTGCTGCCTCCGCATGTGCTTGCAAGATGTGGTGCAGTGACAAATGGGGGCTTGAAGTCACAGGCTGGCAAATGTGGCTGAGGCGTTCTGCTCACCTCTGCTGGGCATACATGTATACCTGACATGGATGCATACTTGCTAAATACCTGATCATAATCTTTCCCCAGCGGTCAACATTCCCCAGCTCCTCCCAGCAAGATTACTTGACTATATTACATTAGATTACTTGAAGCAGTTATATGCATCAGCCCCTTATTACTCCTCATCCATGGCAAAGCTGGAAATCCTAACCAGAGGCTTTTTGCTGCTTTATTCTGAAATTTGCAGAGGAAAGAGCAGACTTTTAGGTCTCCCCCCTCTACTCCTGACATACCTCTGCCTCACTCCCTCTCCTGCAAAGAAAGAGCATGTCAGAGGAAACATTTTGCCCTCTGCAGAAATTCTGCAACTGTTTGCTTTTGTATTCCCTGCAATAGGCTGCCAAATATGTCAGTTATCACCATGAGATTTGGGGGGTATCAGCATCTGTGGAAGCCTAAGCAGAAGTGACAGGAGAATATGCTTTCAGTGGCAACCACTAAAGGCAAGTCTTCATTTCAGAACTGTTTAGTTTTCCTGTTATACTACTTTATACATGATCCTTGTACATCAAACAATTCTGATAAAATATGTACTTTTTCTGTAGGAGACAAAGATGTTTCTTGTGACCAGATAACAGATATGGCTGTTTCACCTAGTAAACATTTTACCAAGAAGTAAAGTTTCTTGTGAAGACCTAAACCCAGCTTTCACTGTTATTTCAAAAGAGTCAGAACTTTGGTTCAATTCAGACCCATTACAAAGATTTTTATTCATTACAGTTGTTGGAGGGTGTTGTGATTAAGTGCATCAATGATTAAAAGACCCAAAGGTGTTAAAATTCTGACTTTAAAATAGTATTCTCCCATTGTAGCAACAGGGCACAGGCGATCACAACTAATTATTAGCTTGACATTTAATCTGAATCAGGGAAAATGCCACAATGATTGAAGCTTACTTACTGAAGATGAAGGACGAAGGGTTTGCACAGAGTCTAGCTTTTAAGAACAAAAAATAAATTCATTCTTGTTTTAATGTAGGAATAAAACAAAACATTTTGAACCTTTTGTCACCACGTATAACCAAGTCACATCTCCTTCTCCAGCAAGGATGCTCAAAGTGTACACAACAGGCTTTCAGTCTTTTCCTTTGTTCCTGGATAAGGAAAGATGTTCCCTCCTGTTCACTGTGACCAAGGCAGGGCAAGTACTTCAACCTGCATCTCCTGTAGGAGACAAGACCATGGCCCTAAAACCCCTTGCAAGCCAATTGACAAGTTCTGGGTGCTTTATAGATACATCTGATCAAAGACAAAAAGGAGAATTTAGATCAACTATATCTACATTTTAGTTACTTCCATAGCTTATGTAATGTAAACATCTTTCTGATGGAAGTTCAAAAGTATCAAATATACTTTTGATACACATCCACAGAGCATTTCAGCCTCAGACAAAGTGTCTTTTGTTGTATTATCATGTAACAGTCAAGGACTATGTAGTTTCTTCCTCAAATCATATTTTGGCCACTAGATGAGCAGTAGAACCACTTTGCTTGCATTACATTACAGCTTTGATTTCCATCTCTCTCTCTCTCTCTCTCTCTCCTTTTTTTTTTTTTTTTTTTTAATCAATTAGGATGATTTATGTAATCAGGACATGGATTTTTGTCTTCATGAGAAATGTTATTTATCCTTTGCATTCATCCAGCAGCTCCATGGGATACACTTTTTTGAAGCCACTCAAGGCTATTATTTTAATCTCCCATCATATTTTCTAGGAGATGAACACACAGTACCTGCTAATTGACAGAACTGGCTTTCAAGAAGTCAGAATAGCTTTTGTGATGGTACATCAAATGGCGCTTAATTCCCTTTCTGTTGGTCTCAGGTTTGACCTTGGATTGCACTTCCTGATTTCTGAACTGATTAATAATCAACCCTATTTCACTCCTTCATGTGCCCCAGTTTTTATATACCAGAGACCATTAATCACATCAATCCCACGTTCTGCAGGCCATCTGTGGAGACACCATTTATATAAATTCGTTTCATTTGTAGGTGCCTGATGTCAACTGGAGTGGACTCACTGCTTCTGACATGACCTCACACTCTTTGTATCCACTGTAATAAGTGGCTGTCATTAGTAAAATAGGCCACGCTCCCTGAGCTGTCCATGCTCTGAGTTTAAACCCAGCAGAGAAAGATGTTGAACGAAGCACTGCTTGGGCACTGATGAGAGGAGCAGTTGAACTTAGCCAGGCTCTGCCTACTGCATCTGGCTGCCCAGAAGGACACTGTTTCATGGGGTTTCTCCATGGCACCACTGCTGTCCACGCCTCTTGGATCTGCTCAGGCCAGCTTCACCCCTTGCAGGCCTTGCAGGCCTCACCTCCCACAAGCAGTACCCAGGCCCCGGCACTTGCTGGCAGCCCCGATCCTGCCTCTCCTCCAAGGCTTTTCACTGGGTTGCCTCATTTCTCTTTTTAGATATGTTATTGGTCTCACCCATTGGAGGAAGAGGTCAGAAGAAAGTTAGGAATCTGTCCCTCAGAGAAATTGTCCCAGGCTGTACAAGCACGCTGCAAGGAAACAGCTTTGCCCTGGGAAATATACTGTTTATTTGTCACTGTATTCCCCACTCAGCTTCCTAAAGCACATGCAGTCATGGTAAGAGTTGCAATACTGTGTACCTAACTTGAACATGAAGTGTTCAGGTTTAGTCAAATAAGCACAGGGGACAATTTTTTTTTCATTATTTTTTATTTTTTTTTCCAGAGGATGTAGAAGTCATTTTGTTCCCATTGACATCACATAGGTTCATCTGAAAATGTACTGAAGAGTACTGCGTGATTTTCAGAGATCGTTATGCAACAGCTTAGTACCTTTTCAGAGCAAAGAAAAACTACTTTCCTGCCCCCAGTGACCCTATGTACAAGTAGCACATGATGAAGCTGACTCAGTGGTCTCACTTCTGTGCAAGCTGGGGTTATGCAAGTCCACATCCAGACAGAGATTTGACATGTCTGCATTTTTAGGCATGTACACCTGAAATTTTTGGCTTTACACTTCTTATATATACAAAAAAAATCTGATAATTTTTGTGTTAAATGTAGTCAAATTCACCACAAGTAAGTTTACATTATTATCATATATATATCTGTAATTTGTACTTATCACCCTTATATTCAACAATTTTCCTAAAATTCTCTATTCCAATTCAGTCTACGACATCTCCTTCACTCTGTGAACTAAGAGGGAGCAGTGACAGACTCATCCTTACTTCAGTGACAGAAGTATTCGTGATCTCAGCTATCCTCACTTCAGATGGTAAGCCCTCATGAACAGCGTTATACTGCCATTGTGTTTGTGGTTATGATTTTAAGCCACTTGTTACTATCGTGAATCCCTTTCAGGCTTATACCTCACTGCAGTTACACTGACAATGTATTTCAAAACTGTTTCTTCTTGAGAAAGATTAAATTAGCCTACAGTTTAAGAAAGACTTTAAAAACCAATTGTGTGGGTATCAACCAAGTAATAATGGCAATATACAAATGCCAAAAGTTAATAGTCTAAATAGGTGCAGGTACATAAAAATAATGTGATTTATTAAGATGAAACCAGAAACTGAAAAAACGTGGGAGGAAAAAAATAAATAAAAGTACAGCAATTTCCAGGGCATTAGAAGCCTGTACAATATCTGTATTATTTACATTTTAAGGTGTTTAAATCCTTGGTAGCATGAAGACTTATTGGCAGGAATATTTTACTCGTTCAGGCAGCTGCACATCAGTAATCTTCCTCTCCTATCAGACATAAGAACAAAGAATTTGTCAGGTGTGAGACCAGAGAAAGGAAGTTCTATGTTGCTTGTATTTATGTTGCCTCTAGTTTGAGAACTGGGAGGAAGAGGATTTTTAAAGTGTAGAAAAGTCTCTCATAATGAAAATATGGTGAAAACATGGACCTCTCTTATTAGCCATTTATGACATATATGTATATACATCCATCCTTCCAGAAAACAAAATAATTCCTGGATTGGCTTTTATCATAAATCAGGGTGTAGGAAGTGTGCAGAGTCAAATTAAATTTCTTTTTATGTAGGAAGAGCCTGTAATGATGATGTGAATTTCTCTGTAGTTACAGAGGTTTTACACAACAACCAACAATGAAGGTTTAGTAAATCAGAGTCCACTAGTCAATCTGTTTATGGCCCATATTGTGGGTTTCCTAAAGCTTTACCCTCCCTCCAGAGTTTTCTACACCAAAAATTATTTTGGTGCACCTGTTTGGCTCTCTGAAGTTTCAGATTAATTTCTGGGTGCAAATTATTCTGCACCACTGGGAGGAAGAGATTTCAGGGGAGTCCAGCTGCTGCCAGCACATCTATGCTCTGTGTCCTGCCTCTTGGAGATAGTGGGAACGCGCTAGGGCACCAGTAATACCCCTTTGCAGATGTGCATCCACAGGGGATGTTCTATTTCTATTTTTCATTATTATTACTATTACTATTAATATTGAAATTATTGCTATTATTAATAATAATTTTATTAGCTATAGGAGAGTATATGTGACTATAGATAAATGGTGCTTTTCCAAATCCGTTTCCATTTGTGATCTCTTTCTTGCCACACGCCACCTACCTGCTGCACGCAGTATCACCTCTTGGCTAAAGTAAATATGTAAAGGTTTTAGCGTTTCATACAGGCAATCAAATAATCATATAACACTTTTCCAAACTGGAGCTTAATCATAAACCACAAGTAATCCATAATGCCACTATCACATGAGAATTAATTCCAGAAGAGACTTTAAGCAAGTCCTTCCATAAAAAGATTAAGTGATTACATTTCATTTCAAAGGTCTTATCTACCATACAAAACATGAATATATTGCAGTCTCTTTGAACTATTAGCCTCTCTAGCCCACTTGGAATTTTTTATATAAAAATTTTCTAGATTTTTTGTAACTGTTCATAGTAAAAAAAAAAACAGTCCCACACTTTGGGAAGGTAAGCAGATATGTTTTGCAGTTTCACTTCAGATAAGTCTGTATCTGAAAAGCAAGTTCTAAACACTGCATCAGAGAATGAGGAAAGAAAGAAAAAGCAAAGGATAGCCACAGAAAGCTGAAAAGAAACAAGAGATAAGGAGAAAAATTGTACCGTTGCAAATTCATTATTGCTGTCTGTAGGATTCAATTAAGTTGAGCTTCATCCTGGATAGGTGAGTGTTAGTGTTATGAAACAACATGCCAGAGGGAAGGGATGCCATCCAGAGGGACCTGGACAGGCTTGAGAGGTGGGCCTGTACAAACCTCATGAGGTTCAATGGGACCAAGTGCAAGGTCCTGCACCTGGCCAGAGCAATCCCAAGCACAAATACAGGCTGGGCAGAGAATGGATTGCGAGCAACCCTAAGGAGAAGGACCTGGGAGTGTTGGCTGATGAGAAGCTCAACATGAGCTGGCAATGTGTGCTTGCAGCCCAGAAAGCCACCTGAACTCCATCAAAAGCAGCATGGCCAGCAGGGTGAGGGAGGGGATTGTCCCCCTCTGCTCTGCTCTCGTGAGACCCTACCTGGAGTCCTGCACTCCGCTCTGGGGCCCCCAGCACAAGAAGGACATGGAAGTATTAGAACGAGTCCAGAAGATGGTCATGAGGATGATCAGAGGGCTGGAGCACCTCTCCTACAAAGACAGGCTGAGAAAGTTGGGGTTGTTTAGTGTAGAGAAGAGAAGGCTCTGGGGAGATCTTAGAGTGGCCTTCCAAACTATAAAGGTGACCTATACAAAAGCTGGGGAGGGACTCTTTATCAGGAATTATTTTGATAGAACTATGAGTCATGGGTTTTGACTAAAAAATAGTAGATTTATATGAGATATAAGAAAGAAATTCTTTAAGGGTCATGATGCACTGGACGAGGTTTCCCAAAGAAGCTGTGGATGCCCCATCCCTGGAAGTGTTCAAGGCCAGGCTGGATGGGGCTTTGGCAGCCTGGTCTAGTGGGAGGTGTCCCTGCCCATGACAGGGATTTGGAATTAGATGATCTTTAAGTTCCCTTCCAACCCAAATCATTCTATGATTCTATGAACCTTCTAATACCTTCAGTAGAATTTACATATACCCACTGCAAGTAATTCAGTTGATCAGCAAGTCCAAGTTCAGTTGCTGCCATTAGAGCAGAGTCAACATGTCCCCTTTATGATTTTCATAATTAGGAAACATATATATATCTATCAGATGGCCCAGTTTCAAGTAACACTTGGGGAAAAGAGTCAACACATTTACCAAAGACAACATCTATTGATAAATTGATACAGATACATAGAAGACAGCAATTACAGCCATAGAGAGCAGCAGATATTTCTAACACATGCACACAAAAACTTGTTAGTGTTGTCTAAGAAGCAGGTAACACATTCAGCAGTGTTGAAGAGCATAAATTGCATGGACTGTGTAGCTTATTACCTGTGTTCTCTGTTGACAATTGTACATATAAACTGACCAAAGTGAGAACCAAATCACAGGTACTTAAAACCTTTCCAGGTGCAGCACAACAGGTTTTCCTTCCAGAGCACAGGCTGTGTGGTAGTGGAATGGAGGCTGACAGATAAAACATGTTTCTTGCAGAAAATTCCTGCAGCCAGAAGAAACTTCACAACTAAGTGAAACTCTGCCAGATGTAAATGGAGGGGGAAATGGGATAACAAACAAACAAAAACAAAACAAAACAAAACAACAACAAGTGTTTTTTTTTCTTTTTTTTTTTTTTTCAATAGTACAGATAGAAAGAAAAGTCTTTTTTCTTTTTCATTGTTCTCTAGACCGGATGAGTCTGACTTGTAACCATCACTCAGCCTGTAAGACTGGATATATATAACTCCCATAACTCCTTGTGCATCTCATAACTGTAAATAAATCTATAACACAGGGAATTCAAGTCTTCCTCAAGTCCTTTGTCCTATGGGTTCACTTTCTTCCTGCTCCACAACATTAATCTGACTCTCTTTTTTTATTCTTTTTCCTAAAACAGAAAAATCCTGAAAAATATCTGCTCCAGTGTGCCCTGCTTCTTCACTGGGGGTGGTGGGATGGACACTTTCTGCCAGATCCTGACCACCCCACAGGAGCAGCCCCTAGTAGTGCTCTGGTGCCATCATACCTTCACAGAAGGTCAAACAAATAAAACATGCATCATTGTTGTTGATAAACACTACTGAGTATTTTTTGCAATTAGCCATAGTGAGTTCACAGCAGCAAGTGTGAGCTCCAGAGAAATACTAGCCTTACTATAGAAAACACAATTTTATCCTCTTCTGTCATATTTCAGTCCTTCATCTGGCATTATTCCACATCCTCCGTGTTCCAAACAAATTTTACCAGTCGGTTAAATTCACTGCTGGAAATTTCTGAGTTCTTTTGGAATTTAGAAGATGAATCCTCAGGTTATGAGGGATTGTACACATTAAAACAAACATAAATGACAGAAACCTCTTAGCTCTATGGAATTGTGATCATCCTAACTTTTAAATAGTGAATAGAAACAACTGCTCCTATGTAAACCTGTAGGTGTAACACAGATATTATAACACAGTACTATACTCAGATGTTTCCTGAATTTTTGTCTCTTAACTTTTGGTTCTGATGTACTTTTCCGTTCTTTTTGCTTGGGAGGTAAGAATCCTTCTGTTCTGGAGAGATGATGAACTTCTCATAATTACTCTTCTCTGATTGGAGTTAAGTCCATGCAGCAGCTGGAGTCTCACACAGATTGTCCTGTTGGGTTGCCCAGCTCTTTCTCAGAAGAATCTGAGGATGGAGCCCTTCACCTCCAGAAAACTATGTGAAAGTTGGAGAGGAAATTGACATCAATTTCTCCAATGACTCACCTGCACATTTGGAAAAGCTAGGTAAGATTTATGCACACATTTCATGATGCTAAGAGCTGATTTCATTCTTTTTCCTGCTGCTCCCTGAAGTTTTCCCTCCACTATATCTCTGAGAAACAACTCTAGGAGGCAGTTTTAGTCATCCAGGCAGTAATTATTCAGAAATTTCACAGCATTTATGTTCATTTTATGCAATCTTACACAAACACCTGCTAGTACACACTATTCAGGGTCACTCTGTCATTGTATAAGCTCTCAAGTAGAAAAACAAACCCAAATCAACAGCCCCTAGTGGGAATGGCTCCACAGTTTAGTCTGATGCTGATTGCTGTGCAGAGCTGGCACAGAAATAGAACATATCTTCATAGACAAGCAATTCCCATTACAAAGTACCTGGAAACATGTTTTCAGCCCTCAAATGTTCATGGACCTCCTCAGACACTAGGACAAATTGCTTTTCCCCCAAAATCCAACAGTTCTTTCAAAAGCTCGGTTGAATCAGGGGAGTCTTACATAAATTCTAGTTTGGATAGGCTACTCAAACAGCATATGCATTCAAAATGTGTATCAGTGTTATAGGAAATGGGTTTGGGATTTGGAAGATGGGTGATTTGTTTCTTTTCTTGCTTGGTTTACCACAGTAAAGTAGGTATTATCAAGAGTTTTGAAAGCATTGCGTATATTTGCTCTTGATTTCTACTACCAAGTCATGTCCAAGGGTTCATCCTATCACATGCTGCAGTGCAGGGCATCAGCAGCCCACTTGTTTTTCAGCCATGCTCCATTTCTGCTACCACACATCCCTCAAAGATAGCACTGCCCCAGCTCAGGCTCTACCTCACCACCAGTCATGGTGGCTTGACCCTGGCCACCATCTAAGCATGCACCTGATTACTTGTTCAGTTCCACCCACTTCCCAGCAGGGTAGGGAAGAGAATCTGAATACAAAGATGCAGAAAAACTTCTGCCTGAAGATCAAGATAGCTTAATAAGTGAAGGAATACACTGCAATTACTCACTACCTACCATAAGCAGACCAAAGCCCAGCCAGCCTCCTTGCTAACTTGGAAAGACATCACCCCCCACCTGCATACACACATGTTGTTTCTTATTGCTGAGCATGATATTATAAAGCATGAAATATGTCTTTGGTCATTTTAGATCAACAGTCATGGCTATGTCCCTACCCAATCTCTTTTCCACCTATAGCCTACTTGCTGGGAGGAACAGTGTGAGAAGGAGAGGAAGCCTTGACACTGTACAAACAGCAGTAGCCAAAACATCGGTGTGTTATCAACACTGTTCTAGTCAGAAACCCAAAAGAGCATCATAGGGGGTTCCTATGTTAACTCCATTCTAGACAGACCCCGTACTTGCCTTCCACCTCAATGATCCAGACAACATTTTCCCAGAGATAATTGAGCTATGGATCTTACCCAGGTATCTGAAGCAGTAAAACCACATCAGAATCCCTCTCAAATATACTATACATCTGAACGAAAATGGTAAATCAACTACCCTTTACTTTATGGTTTTACTTTAAGACACCATAATTTCAAGGAAAATTAGTCTATTTCCAGTATGAAAGCTAGTTTGGCTGTTGCTTATTTACCTATTATGAGTAGTCTTTTCTCTTTCATCATTTTATTCCTTCATACTCGTTAGCTCAACATGGTGTAACTCTGTGAGAACATCCTGATTGCTATCATTACACTAGTAATTTGAATGCAAGTTTTCATTATTTTAGGAAGGAGAACTTAATCTCCCTACATTCATAGAACCACAAAAGAACATTTGGACTAAGTACAATTAATCTCTACTCCTCAAACATATCTAAAGCTATTTTTGTGTCATTCTTCCTGTATTTTCCCAATCCCTGTTTGAACCTAGTCTGTAGTAACTTAAATTATGCAGTTACTCTCTCCAGTAGAACAGTTTAACTAAAATGATGGCCAGAATGTTTTTCCAGAAAATTTAACGTGTTATTTCTCTCCTACTCAACAGTCATCATGAAGAGATTTTACATCTTTTTGTCTCTAGCCAAATACGTATGCGAAGACTATGCCCATGTTTTCCACTTCTCTGCCCAGTTTTCCCTTCCGTGATTTCTTCTTCTCCAGTTAATTCACTGTTTTTCAGAAGTCATGTTTTGTAGACCTGTGATCGTTCCCATCCTTTTCTTCACTCCAATCTTTCATAAATCCCAGTGCCTCAAATAATGCCAGACAGGGTTTTAAGAAGATAAAAATGAGTTGCCCTGAAGGGTCAAACTGGTGGGTCGACCTAGTCCCATATTCCAAGTCCAGCAGTGATAACAGGAGATGCTATGTAGAGAGAGTACACAGGCCTGGCCACTTAAACATTGAGAAGCAGAACAAATAGATTGTGTTTATTATTGTGGGATACAGACTTACTTATCCATCTCAGTCTGAAATTAAGACATTATTCAGTCAACTGACTTAACAGACTAGTTCACAAGTTTGTTTGAGTGAAAGTCAGCAGACTACTAAGTTCAAAATTGGGAAATATCCTTGACAAAGTGAGTTTTTTCAGTTCCAACTGCATTTAGTCAAACCAGAAATAAAGTAGATTTCTTCCCTAATGTCAGTAGATCTCATTGCTTTCATTGTCAGAAGAAATCAGAAAATTTAGTAAGAGGTGAATGAATGTTTATATGACTATTAGATGTAAAACAAACAAACAAAAAAAAACAACAACAAAACAAAACAAACAAAAAAAAAACAACACACACAATGAATTCTGTTTAAATTTTGTATGAAGATCAGACCAGATATTTATTCTTCTTTCATTAAAACCAATTCACCAAGAAAGAGATTTCAATCCAAAGACTGAAGGCCTCAGAAGCAAATAATTGTGGTTAAGACAAATAAAATCAAGTTAGAAAAATGTGATGGGTGAATAATTATTGATGTGATGATGAGTTAATAATCACTCAAGGAATTATACAAAAAAAAAAAGTAATAATAAAAACATTAAAAAGTCTAAAACCTAAAGAAAGCAACATTTGTATGCTCAAGCAGAATAATATTCACAGAAAAACAGTTAGAAATTGCCTTACTTCAGTTACAGATTTAACACAAGACACTAAAGGAAAATTTAATCTCTGTGATATACACCATTTTTTAAAAAAATGTCTCATTGCAAATTTACTTTAATCAAAAATATGCACTTTATAAAACTATCTATTCACATATTTATTTATGAGTGTTGTGCTTTCCTTTACAGAAGCACATGGATAGAAAGACATACAGACACATCTATTGAACACTCTTGCTGTTGAAATATGTTCATCCTGCATTTTTGGTCCAAATAATCACAGGGCCAGGGGCAGCTGACATTAAGCTGGGAAACTCACAGTCTGGGCAGTACAAATCAACATGAGGTGCAATTTGTGGTTTACATGAAGACTAAGAAGAGCAACAACCAGAAAACTTAAAATTAGTGTGAATGTAGTGACACAAGACAGATGTAATCCTCAGCCGTGATAGTGACACTACACCATCTGGAGTGGCCTGCACCTACCTGAATTTTCATCTGTACAAAGTCATTATCAGAACAAGAATGTGTTTAACAGACAGAATGGCTATGCACGTAAGACACAAGGCTGGAAAATCAATTGGAATTTCAATTGGACAACCTTTACCTAGACTACCCTGAAAGAGAAAGGAAAAGCATCCAACCTTCAGAGTTTCAGGGGTGACTGTCCACATCCTGAGTTTCTTCCCAGTCCTCAGGACATTATCCAGGACTACCAAATATCTGCTGCTGTAAGTACTGTGATACCTCTACTCTGATCAACATTCAAAGAGCCTCCACATTCAAGTACATATTTTCTTTATTTAGTTCTGCATATGAGAGGTGTTTTATTTTTTTTCAATTTAATTACAGTTTACTATTACCCTAACTACTTCAGAGAGTTTATACTGCTAAATTCTTTTCATTAACTTGTTTATTCTAATTACTGTCTGAATCATAGCATTCTAAGTGATTTATTATTAAAATTGCCTCAAGGTGATCCAAAAAACAACTTCACATCAGTTTTTTCACTTTGCCTCTTCTAAAAATGGTAATTGGATTTCAGATGATGATACTCATGGGAATGAAAAAGAAGAAGTATTGGAATATGGCCACAACAAAGCCATACAAAGACCTAAAGAGATTTTCTTAAATAGTATGAACTTTAGAAAGAAAGGAATTCTAGTAATTCAGGAGAACCTTTGTGGTGGCAAATACTAAAGTGAAGGAACCATTATTAAGAGAATTAGCTACAATTTCCTTGCCAGCTTCACAGCAGTAGTTATTTCAAGAATTTGTGTGGAAAGTAGAGGGGAGAAACTCAAGTCAGCATGACCAGACAGATTGTCCTGCTGACACTGTCTTCTGCTAGGAATATTATTAACTTTTTTTTTTTTTTTTTTTTTTTTTAAGACACTCATGCTGTTTTCTTGCTCCCATCTGTTTTTTCAGATTATCCTAAAACTGCACATCCTTCTTTTGTATACCTGCTCTTTTCATCTGTCTCTTTTTCATTCTTTTTTTGCATTTCCATGTAATGTTTTCACTGACTCATTCCCCTGCCCCGTGCTCATTTGAGTTGATCCAGTCACAACAAAATACCACTTAAAATATTGCAAACACCACAGAACATCCTATCTCCCATCAGATTTCTGCTGGCCAGTAGAGTCCAGACTTCCCCCCACATGAACAAGGGTGTTTTAAAGTCCATGTAAAAACAATCAATCTAAAAATGTGGTTTATTTAACAAGACCTTTCTGTCAACTAAAGAACATATTTTCGACCTCTTCCAAACACTTTTGTTGTTAAAATAAATAGAGGTAAAGTAGGCAGCCTATACCTGCTTCTGTTCTCAGCTACAATGAAGCCAGCAATTCCCTCTTTGCACTTAACAGCTAATCCAAAAAGCCAATTCTTCACACTCAGTTAGAGCTGGCAAAGCTGTAAAGGAGACTGTTTTTTTCTGCAAGTTTTATGATAGATCCATGTTAGATTCCCTCACATTTTCTTAAATGTATTAATCTCCACTGTCTTCTGTGGCACTGTCTTCATAGAAGATGCTAAAGTACCTGCTTCTCTCTTTCAATGTTTTTGTTTGTTTGTTTTTTTAAATCCCAGGCTATTTCTCTACTTCTCCAGAAACTCTCTGTGATATAGACTATTATGTTGCTTACCAGAAGGGCCTGAACATGAAGTCTAGAACTTCTTATCCACTAGAGTTTTGGTTCAGTTCTTTGGTGTATACAATGCTATGTTAGGGAATCTACAATATAACTGTGTAATGAGTTTCTGGGGGTAGCTCAAGGACAGGAGATCTATAAAAGGTTATAAAAAGGATTGAAGGGGTAGGTTTCCCCAGCAATCCATCTGAGAACTCATCACTGCCTGTAGCTCAGGCCCTTGGACAAAAAGTGACTACAAATGCTGATCAAGTACTTTGTTTACATGTTGTAGAAATTACATGCACTGTCCGTCCACTGTTGATTTCCAAAGATCTCTGGGTGGTGATTTTCAAGAGTCATTTCTAAGCAGACAACAACTGAGGCTTGTTTTCGTAAGGTACCATCAGCAAATTTGAAACAAACAAACAAACAACAACAACAAACAACCTCTTAAGCTGTTCATGTAAATTTTGAAAGATCTCTGAAATCCTTAACCATAAGAATAAGCAAAAAGAAAGATTTCTTTCACTTTACTCACTTCTCAGGCTGAAATGATGAGGATTCTGGGAGCTCATCAGCTCCTATTGCCTTGCAGTCAAAGACTCTCTGTGATTGCAGACACATCAACCACAAAACTAGGAATAAACTAGTGCTAGATACAATGGCTGCTACAGAAGTGCTAGGAAACATGGGGAATACGTGCATCAAGCTTTGAGGGACAGAAAAGGTACAACATAATAAATGTTCGTTGTTTTCTAAAAGATGTCCAGGCGACAAACAATTGCAGAATCCCATCAGATTTCTTCAGGAAAAGGATATAAGGCTAATATTGAATGTATTTATGTATGGTGCAAAAGGAAAAAAATATATATATAAATGTTGCTCAGATCTAACCATCATAGCAGTAAAAAGGAATGAAATATTAACTTGTTTGCTCTTCTGCTTCGTTTCTCCAGCAACTATGTTAACTTAATGTTCCTTCCATAGAGGAAGCAATGTTTTACCAAAATCAGAAACCATAAGATTCTATCTGAAGGAACTGTAAGGGAATTTCTCTACAGGACTGAATGTTGTCTTTCCTGTTCTTCATAACAATAGGTTTGTGCCCCATCCAGCAAGACTAAATAGTAAAGCAATATGAAAATAGTACTAACTGCTTCAGGACACTTCAAACCATATTTTATTCACAGCAGCCATCAGCCTGGAAGAACTAAGTGGAAACATTTGGCAAATAACATGGTCCTCAGAAAATAAATAAATAAATAAATAAATAAATAACATAAAAATAGTTTACAATCGCTGCCCAATGATTTAGGGTCTAAAATATGCATTCTCTTCTTCAGCAATCACCAATCAAAATGACTCAACATTTGTGCATTTATGAAGACAGTCTTTCCAAACAATTGATTCCAGTCAGTGTTTCTCATTGGTCTATCATTATGAACTTCATGACACTGCTGTAGACAAAGTTTTCAATAATGTGTTTTGACAAAACATGAAGAAAATAAAGTTTGATGCAAGGCTCAAGAAAAGTGGAATTTATATGTATGACAACCTTAGGGAAACAGAAAATCTCAGTGAAGGCTACAGCTCTGATGATGACCTGGGCTGACTTGGCCTTCTTTCCTTTCTAGGTCATGTTGATGTGAAATGCAGAGACAGTCCTGAAGTCTACTAAAGAACCACCCAGCAAGATCCTGTACATGCTCAAATTTCTTGTGTGGCAGTCTGTTCTGCAAATGAGACAGGATTCTGAGATCAGAAAAGGCTTTGACTTTATTTAGCCCCTTGTTAACCAAAACTGAGGTCTCCCACTCTCATTACCACTTTAATATTTTCACATTTAGCTGGTTGGGATTCTTAGTTACTCGTTTGGGTTGTTTAGTATAATGGGTCAGGAAAAGTAGGAGTATTTGGGAATAAAAATACATTGTGCCAGTTGGTATACAACTGAGAGACTAAGTAGAATGTTAAACCATTTTTTTCTCAACTTTAAAGGTACAATCTCAAATACAAAAGAATAAGTGAAATGACAAATATGGAAAGTTTTAATGCATATAAGAAGGGAGGAAAGTAAATATTCCTCATACCTCATCAGCAGATGTGACTGGTGATTGCTTGTCCCAGATGCTTTTTTATTAGTTCTTGTGGAATATAAAATATAAATAATCATATATTCTTTTTAGCTGAGAACTGGCAGGCTTACCTAACAGAGAAAGTTTGGGAACAATTAAGAAATTATTTAATGCAAGTTGGAATTGTCTTAATTTTTTTCCATAGTAGAATTATTGCAAGAGGTCAGTGTAAATGCCTAATCAATCAAGGAAATAAATTAGTTTAAGAGATTGTTTTTTTTTTTTTTTTCTCAAGGTTTGTTAATGGTGGTTTAGTTGAAGTTTCTTCAGAAGAAAGTAGCTGATACTAGAGAGTTAAATAAATTTCCGACTTAATCTGGTCTAGCTAAACAAGCCCATGTGCTTTACAGACACACAAGAAAGATAACACTGACAAAGATACATACATCTATAATGTGCCTCTGGATCATCTTCTCCTGCTCCAGATGAAGAATAACTTCTGACCTGATCCTATTCGGAACAGGGGCTGAACAGCTCTTTCTGATATTTCTATCTATTTTTTATGCCCCCATAGTGAATATGAGTGCAGTTTTCTAAGCAGCATCCATGTGGAAACAAGGCCACTTGGCTATAAAGATTAATGCAGTAATGCAGTAATGCAGTCCCAGGATCATTAATGTAAATCAGTCACTAGAGTGAACCAATCAAGCCTGTGAATTAAATAGAAACATAAATACAAAGTTAATTAATCATTTCACTCCCTGCAAATGTACAAGGCACTTTTGGAAGCTAAACACCTCCTGCCAAGTGTACCTGGCATATTCTAATAATCCAGTGGAGCAAACTGAAGCATCATTTAAAGAAGAATTTGAAATACAATGAAATACAACAACTAGAACAAAATCTGCTTATAGAGTGGTAGGAATTAAGTGGTTACAACACTTTCAACAGATTATATGTTTTGAATGAAGTATATTGCCTTGTTCTTTGAAGAGTCTATGCTTATGCATGGTTGCCAAACAAACCAGATTTCACTATCCCCTGGGAACTTTTTATATTCACTAAATAAATAAATAAATAAAACATTTTCAATCAAGTCTTTTATTCAGTTTTGTGATTAGAAAGGCATTTAGAGGCAAGAGATCAGAACCCAAACTGTAGTGAGTAAAATGGCAATTTGATATTTTCAACAATAACATCACTGCCCACCACCCAAAACAAAAGAAAACAAAATTACTTTCTCAATAAACATGCACATACACACACATAAACAAAACAAAACAAAACAAAATAAGAGAGAGAAAGAAAGAACTCTAACTGCCTTAGTATATACAAATTCTTTCATTCCTTTATCTACAGTCTCTCGGTGAGTTTTCAGGACATGCACTGGGTGATACTAACCAACAAAAAAGGACTAACACACTGTTAGCACAAACTAAAATCTTACATGGACATAAAAACACAGTGGGAGCATTTGTCCATAACACACAGGTGACCTGGCTTGAAAGTGTTATGGCTACTTAAAGTACATTCTCCGGGGATAAATGGCATACTTTTATTCCATCAAGGCAGAAAAGGTTTTAAATAATACAATTGAACGCACATTATCAAATACAAGCCTGTTGGGACAATAGAGATGGCAAAATGCTGTTTTCTTTCGTATTGCCAAAGTGGGCTGTACCAATACTGTTCCAGCTTTATAAGCATGGCTTACTCTCATGGGCATGCACACTTTCAGAAGGAAACCATTTGTTAATTTATATCAACCCTAAAGAAACAAAAATTTGAAATATTCCTTGGAAACTGACCTTAAAATGCATTTAGCTTTGACTAAAGACACTTGTGTCAGTTCTAGTCCTTGTCTATACTTAAAATAATTAATTAATAATAATAATAATAATATATTGTCAGTTCCCTTTTAGTCTAGTTATGACCACTATCCACCTCTTCCTTGCCTCTGAATTATGAATGCACAACTAGTACTGGGTGCGCGCCTACTACCAAGCTTTCCAACCATTCCCAACCCAGGGAGTGGGAGTAATGCAAGATCCTGAGTTGCAGTTTAGGTCAATCATAAACTTGTCTTTCCTTATCAGCAGACAAATTTAGTGAAAGATTGGCACAACAGAGCTCATGATGAAATACTTCAGTCGTATATCACTAGAGATAAAAATGATCTGCTCAGGCTTTGCTTCTGTAAGACTGCAATGAAAATTCATTTGTTTGTCAAAGTCCTGATCTGCAAGCAACCACAGAAATAACATAAATTCTCCAGGAAACATCAGAAGAATCTTGATCTTAAAAAACAAACTGAAAACCTTACAATGACTAGGAAGACAGGCTGCTTTGGGGTCTTTCACATTTAAATTGTGTACTCACTTCCCAGCTACCATGGTGACAAATGCATTATAAATGCATAAAATGACAGATTTGATCTTAACAGATTAGCTTGATGAGATAAACACATAGAGTGATTTAATAGCATGCAACAAAGCAGATACTTTTCCTTTGAAACTGGAGTTTAAAAAGGATATGGTAAGTATCTTATTATCCAAGCAAATTAACTTGCTTTCTCAGAGACAAACCAAATATCTGAAGATACCGAAAGATACCTTTTGGTTATTTTGCCTGGTTTCTAATTCAGGAGGATGAGGCAATAAACAGAGTTTTACCTAATATGTAGCAAAAGTATTCAACCTAGTATTAATAGAAATGAAACTTTTTTTTTTGCTTTATTTTGTTTTCAAAGATAAAATGAATAGCAATACAAAGAAGAGAAATACCTTCTATTTTCTACAACTGCTGATGAGTTACTCTTCTAGCTTAGCCAAATGATTCGAGCCAATATAATTCCTTGTCAGCTTTAATTTGTTTTTTAGAAAGTGAGAGGCAAAACTTGATGTCTGAGTAAACATGTATGTTTTCCTTACAGATAATCCTCAATTTTGTCTGACAGAGCACAGCTGAAATCACTCACTTCTCTTTAGAAGTCTACTTATAACAGCTATTTTATTGCAGAGATGGAGCAAGAAGGGTTTTAAATCTAGGGGAAATAAATAAATAAATAAAGACTTGTTCTCTTTTTACATAGCATATTTTGCATCTCCCTTTCCTTTGGCTATGCTCTTGTGGTATGGCATTTTCTCTGTGGCATCAAATGATGTGGCAAAACATCTATCTGGTCTGAAGAAAAGAAAAAGCACAATTAGCTTGTGTGTAAAGAGAAGTTCTAGAGATAGGTTAGGAACCACAGTCTTTGTAGGCATTCAGCCTTTCCTGAAGGGCTTAGGCAGCTATTTTTCAGGGTCCATGTTTAAAGCAAATTCCGTGCAAATTCTGCCTCCAGAGAATTATTTTACTGATCAAATATCCAGAGTCTGACATGCGGTGGAAACGAAAAGATGAAGGCATGCTCTTTTTCTTAATATCAGAACTGCCATCCCAGGTAATCTTATTTTTGTTCCAAATTCCTTTTTGTAGGATGTCAAATGTTTTGATTTCTTTCACATGGAATGTACAGGAAGTTTTGTACTTCTACAAGAAATTTTGAAATGCGTTCTGGATATATACATGTATGTATATATATCTCAGAGTGAGAAAAATATACAGAGTTGTTTTTACAGAGTAAAACCAAGCAAAAAAATTAACATCTTAACTCTTGATTTACATGTGAGTCTGTAAGGTTGTGAGTGTCTCATTGGAGAAGCAGGACCAGATTTGTGATATCGAAGATGAGAACAGCTTTTTGTAGCACCATGACTACCTGGCTACAGTATTTAAAGTCAGGACATGAGTAGCATTCTTCCTTAACCTTCCTAAAGGTAATGTCTTGACACCTTTATTTATATTGAAGAGTGTTTTATTCCAAATGTTGAACAACTCATTTAACAAAAAGATTCTGGCAAATGTTGGGAATACAACAATTTCCATAGATTACAATCTAAAACTTAGTTGTGTGACATAGTCTGCTAGCATGAATTCTCACACTCGTGGTTTTTCACCTGCTTTCCATGGTATACTGGTATCTTCACTGGCAGCTTCCAATGCAGTGTTTTCAAGCAAGTTACCTACCATCTGCATCTACATTTAGTTTTTGAAATAGTGCTGTTCTCCTCTAGTGGCACTTATGAAAGTCAAGTTATTCCAGACTATGCCATGTTTGTAGGCTGCTTGTCTGCTTCTCTGCTTGAGCAATCTCTTATCAGCAGGAAAGACTCCACACAGTGAAGATTCTAGGAACAAAGTGCCACTTTTGTTTACAGCACTTTCCCTCTATGAAGAGCACTTAAAGATGAGAAAAGCTGCTAAGAACACAGATAGTGAAAGAAAAATTATTGGCAGAAGAGCTTTCAGGTTTTCCACCCATTGAGGACCTTTCCTTCAATTTGCTTCTGTTTATGATCCCTAGAAGGAGGGAATGAGAATGAATGAGGGAATGAGCTATTCAGTCCTAACACCATCCAGCCACTGAAGTCTTTCTTAAACTACCTCCACTAAAGGGATACCAAAGCCACGCTTGCTGCAAATTCTTTCTAACTGGCAAGTTAAGAGTATCTGGAGGAGTGAGAAAACAAATTTATTAGAGAGGAGAATTTACTGCTAAGAGTAAAATTGCCAGGACTTAATTTTTTAAAGATGTAATAAACAACTACAAAGACATCTGAATTTTGTCCTCTCTTGTCTGTTTAACTAATACTCTACAAGTATCTGAATGTTTAATTCTATTGAGGGCACGGAGCTATTTAATATGTACAAGAAATTATAACTAGAATACACTTAGGGAAAGGAAACTGAAAGCTGATAATCAAAATGACAGTAATATGTATTGGTCTGTGGAATAGCATGGTGTGGGAAGGCATAAATTAGAAAAAAAAATTGGGGGGGGGGGGCAAAAAAAAAAAGCTGCAATGAAAATGCAACAAACGTAACACAGTGTGATAACTAGGAATCTTACAATTCTTATTTGCATTGTTCAGGCTGTTTTGGGGTGAGAAAAAAAATATCTCTAGTCTCCAACACTGGATTCTACTCATGCATCCTGTTTTCGGGTCTGTGAAGCTCGAGGTTTTTATTCTTTAATAAGTATTTAAGAAAAAAAATAGTATTGTTGGAGTAACACATATAAGGAAGGGCAGCAGAGCCACTTCATTAAAAAATAATAATTAAAACAGACAAAAACCTCTCAACAAATATTTGCCTTTATCACCAGTCCCTTTTCAGCCCACTCAGTACCAGTAACTGCTTTCAGGTTCAGGTGGTGCTGATGATGACAGCCCCCTTGAGAGCCAATACTTCTCATTCAAGAGGCCATGAAGACCCTGCATGCAGGTAAGGAGATGTAAAGTCAGCCTTGTCCTGCTGTGTGTGTCTGGGACATGAACCAATCTGACACTTTACTGCACATGGCTGAACCTATGAATGAAGCAATGAATTGAAATGAACATGGAAACATCTCATGCAATGTGGTAGGACCTGAGCAGATAATAAGGGGAATCTTCTATAGTTTTGCACCATCAATAGTTTTGCATCCTCAATACTCATGCCATCATCCTGCTGTCTTGCTTAGCTTTGGTCTGATGATCAGGCCTAGCAAAAATGAAAATAGAGTACAACTACCCTGGGAACTCAAGACAGGTGTTCTACTTGAAGACACAATCTAATATCACAGGCTCATTTCAGAAAGGCTGACAAGCAGTATTGAGAGTCACCAGTAAAACACCAGCTACACTTAGATGAGAGATAAAAAAATCAATATATATCATCATCAAATCTGTAATTTTGATCTCCCCCCAACCTATTCAAGTTCACTGCATTGCTACATAGTTCTTTAAAATATCACTCATTGCACTTTCCTATACCCCAAATGACTTGTGTTTCCATTTTGAAGACTAGTTAGAAATGTGCTTGTGTTCTTGAATTGTATCATTGGCTCAGAGGAAGCCATTCTTAGTACTGCAGCAAACTCTTTAAAATTGACAAAGAGTATGGGAATAGATAGAAACCCCTGTAGAGAATCCAGCATTGAGAGTTGACTGACTTGTTGGACACAGCATCAGTGCCAAAATGTTTCTTTCTCTGTTAGTCTCATGGAGATAGCATTCAAGGAGCTGGAAAATATAACCATCATTATAAATAAACTCTAACAATGTTTTCTTGTAATGTAGTGGAAATGTTTTGCCCAGCTTCAGAACTCTTTCTTCTTTTTCAAAATAAACGAATGAGCTTTATTCAATCCCTATAAAAGACTTCTTTGTATCCATAAGATCATGCAGAATTATGGGTCCTATTTTGGCAGCAGTTTCTCACCATCATCATAATTAATTTGCAGACATTTGAGATATGCCAGTACAGCATCTGTGAACACACACAGGAACATGACCATCCTGAGTCTTACTTAGAAATTAGATCCTCCCCATGCCAGTCTCTACACCTATCAGTAAGTACTGACATGCACTAGAATCTGGAATTATCAGAAAATGAAAAGAAAGGAGAGAAAGATCCACTCCCTCTCAGCCTGAGACAGAATTAAAAACAGACATGTCAGGAAAGTCGTAGAATCATAGAATATCCCAAGCTGGAAGGGACCATAAAGATCATCAAGTCCACTCCTGGTACCTCACAGGTCTACCCAAAAGTTTAGACCATGTGACTAAGTGCACAGTCCAAACGCTTCTTAAATTCAACAGTGATTTTACAGTTCAAATAATTGGATAGTTGACCATCCAGTTCAACTTTACTAGAACAGCATCTGTTTTTGAATGAGTCTGACTGACTCAGTCCTGATAAGGCATGTCCAAGTAACCTACATTTCGTTTTTAATGGTAACTTGCAAAGAAGATAACAAGCTTGTCCTCTTACATCAATGATGAAAAAGGAGATAAATGTTTGAGGATACCTTTATTCATTGCTTGGATGTATGTACATTATTTTTTTTTTTTTTCTTTTACTTTCCTGAGTTATGTCAAAATCTTCCTGCCACCCTGGTTTACAGCCAAACTGCTGGGACCACCAAGATTCTCACTGGGCAAGAGGAGGCCTGCACATCTGCTGCCCACAGGCCCAGAACTCACAACCAGACCTGCATCTTGCTTTTTGTTGTTTGCTTGCTTGTTTTGTTTTTGGTTTAGCTTGTTGTAGTGGTTTCTTTGTTTTTGTTTTACTTTTCATTCTTGAGAAAGAAGCTGACTTTGGAGGTTTAAAATCGCATGAGATTTCTTTTGGAGACATGGATTTCTGAAACATCCTGTATGCCTTCAATGAATTTGAACTAATTTTCCTAGAATTTTCCCATGGACTGAGAAAACATTGTGAACATTTATAGCTAACCTACACTATGCCTATATTAAAATTAAAAAAAAATAAATAAAATTAAAATTACAGGAGAAGTACCACCCTTCCTTATCTGTAGATATTCCCCTTCCACTATTTCTTCCTGACAAACCCATCCTAATAAACCACTATCAGCTTAACATTCATGTGGATGAAACGACCTCTTCAACTCTTTTCTACTCCACTGCTGTTGGCCTCAATACATGCCTCTTTGCTGACACTACAGAAGAGGTGTGTTTCTAGCACAGTAGCCCACAGCTCCTGTAAACACAACTGACAATGTAGTGCTCTATCCCCTGACACCACAAGGAGATTGAAGCACCAGCAATGATTTTTCTGATAACAGTCCAAGATTAATTATTCTTTGAGGGCATTGTCAGTATTATAACATATTTAGAAAGTGAATAATTATTTTGAAGTGCTAGATGGACCAACCAACTTGCCTAGGAAACTAACAACATTTTCAAGTACTGCTTGATAGCTGATGTAGAGAAGAGGTACTTCATGTTGCCCCTCAATCTGTTCCAAAAACTTTCCTGCCTTACAATGTCTTAGAAAAATCTTACCCAGTGAGCAAGGATCTGGTGTGCTGCATCTGCTTTTCACCCTGCCTGACTTCAGGCGATTGCCTCTCTTCATGTCCCCATTGACCAGTAACATACCCTCATCACCTCCCACCTTAGGGCAGTCTCCCTGAGGCAGAGCATGACTTTTTATTTGTGCCACCAAGCGGGTCTCTACATGATGGAGGTCCATGAGGAGACCCCAAGGAATCACAGCACAGAGGTCTGGTCTGGAAACCCAGCCAGAGAGGGGTTCATCTCAGTGTTCCTTCTCTCTTTCTCTCGCTCCCATCTGCTTCTGCATTCATTCTAGGATTAATTGACTATAATGGTGGTAAATGATTTGAATGGAGAGTTACTCTAATTAAATTGTGGAAAGATTATGTACTTAGGTTTTCAATCTTTTTATGGAGAAAAAGAACTGAGGTTTTAACATAAAAATGAGTTGTATTTAGAGCACACTAAAAGTCACGATACTATCCAACTTCTTGTCTAAAAATATAACAGCCAATTAACACCGCTGATACCCATGAATACATATGTGCAAATTCTGCCCAGCACCTTGAGATGATCACAGGTACATGTATTTTGGGGAAGAAGGAGAAACAAAGACAGGTAGAGGCTGCATCACCATGGCTGGTCACACACGTGGACATGCCTGGAGTACTCTGACATAAATACAGCCTACTTGTGTCCAGGGCACCTTTGAGATAATGTTGACTAACCTGAATATGAACATATTTCCAATGACTGATATTGAATGAATAATATCAGTCATATTAATAATATTATTTTTGTTTGTTTTGTTTGTTTGTTTTTAAATCACCATATTCTCTGTAAAACACAGAGTCCACCAGTCATTTACGTTGGAAGGCACCCCAAGATGTTGTTGGTCCAATCTGCTCAAAGCAGGGCCAGATAGGCCAGGTTGCTTACTTCCTGCCCAGTTAGGAAGATTAGGAATTTTAGATTTCCAAGGATGGAGAGCTAACTGCCTCTGCCTGGGTCACACACACAGTTTGATCACATACCTGATATCTCCCTCCAGCCCCATCAGTATTTAAACAGCATTTTCTTTGCTTCATTGTGTGCCTCTTCTCTACAGCTGTACTCATCCAAGGGTGCTCCAACTGTCACCTCACCATCTTCTCATGAGGAAAGTAGTCTATCAGCCACCCTCACTTCACCTCACTTCTGCAGAGCTGAACCACCCCAAGCCTCTCAGCCTATCCTATTACCTCCTGTGGAATCATTTAATGATGCTTCAGTTTGGCTAGCCACAAATGTTAGGCACTGCTGTGCCCAGTTGGCCAGTAATAGGAGGACCATGAGCCTATTTCAGACAGTTTCTGACTATTCAGCAATAGCTCTTGGCTGTTCTGCTCTAATGCTGCTCTGACACAGCCAAGCACCAACATCCACAGACATGTGCTCCCAAGAAAGGATGCTTCAAGGATGTAACAAAGCTATCCAATTTAAACATTGTGTTTAAACTTTTAAACAAAGTGCACATGAGACACATTACTTCAGAATCCGTTTGCTATATTTTCTGAAAATATGTGTTGCTTAAAAGATCTGTTTCTTGTACTTCTGAAATGCTGTTAAAAAACAAAAAAAAAAAAAAAAAGGCGTGTTGAGCTTTACTGAAACATTCAGAAAGGAGAAAGCTCTCCTTAATTTAGGAAATCGATACCATGAAGGATAAGTGATATAGGATATATATATATGTGTGAAATGACACCCATCTCTGGAGCTGGACGCTTGTTGTCTGAAAAAAACATGAAAAATGAGCCTGGATTGTTGCCACAGGGCAGTCACTGGAAAGGGATTCTTCTCACCAACCTTTAGAAGGTAAAAGTTTACATTTGACTGGTGTTTAGACTCTCTTTGTGATTGGTGGAGTGAAGTGTTGCTTTGGAAGCTCAGTTCAGCTGTCCTGCTTTAGATATTCACAGAGTGAAGTGGGGAACTGATCCTGGGAAGGACTGGTTTTCATGAATTACAGAGGTGTCTGGAGCACTGGATAGTCCCTAGGTCTCTACCAGTGCCTTTCCCATGTCCTCCACAAGCACCAGCCATGAGCAAAACACTGGGTCAGAGGGTGAGGTTCTCAAATACATGTTCCTGGTAGCACAGTGAATACACATTGCAGAGAGAAAAGGTAAAGCTAGGGGAAAATATCAAATATCAAATATCAAAATATCAAATGATTGCTTCCCAGGCTGTTTGCAGTTTAATGAGGGGATCTGCTTCAAACATAAGCAATGTTATTACAGCTATTTCAGCCCTCCTTACATGTGATTAAGCATTAATAATGTGCAGAAGGAAGTTTGTTAAGAAATGATACAAGTTTGGCATAGATTGAAGTGTGGAAAAGAAAACCAAAAAACATTATCAGTAAGGTAGGTTGTTACACTGACTAATTGACTAAAGTAGATAATGTCTCAGCCACCCAACTTGGGGTGAGTGTTTTCTACTTAAAACAAACAAAAAAACAAACAACAAACAAAACAAAAAAGTCCCAGTTAGAGCTGTAGAATTTGAAAAATCACCAACACCTTGAAGAGAAAAACTAACCTTATTGGTCCCAGTCAATGTGCCTCCACCCCCAGAGTTAGGGAGGCAACACCATCCCTAGCAGCAGCTCCAGTGCCTGAACTCCAGGTCCTTCAGCCCCAGTTATGGCAGGAAGAGCAAGCTCCAGCTGCTGCTTTTGACTGCTTTGGCCCTCATTTGTCCCTTCCTCCCTGCCTCAGTCAGCTCATCCCACTTACTACTTTTGTTGCCTTTTGGACAGTGTTGTCTGATTTGTCTACTCTCATGCCCAAGATAGAGCAAATACCTCTCCCTGATAGGACGGTAAATCCCTAAATAATTTGGCAATATGAAAACTATGCTTCAACTGAAGTACCATGAAAAATACAGACTCTTATCACTTTTTCTCTCCTAATGGGTGTATCAGAGGTCTTGCAGTTTTGAATTTGGGTTGTGCTAGTGTACTAGAGAAAATACAAATTTGGGGCTGTGACCTAACCTTTAGCACCCCTGGATTACCAAAACACAAGTTCAGCTTTCACATTTGCACTCATGTCAAAATCCTGCATCTGCTTAGGACTAGAAGTCGATGTCTGCAGCACCGTTTCCATAATGACTGCCAATAGAGAACACAGCCTCACTGCCTGTGTGACTGTGGCCTCCTACTGTTTGTCAATTTTGCTTGGGAGCTGGATTATTTGATTAGACTTGTTCCTGCAATTTCACCCTGCACTGTGCAAAGATGCTTTCCCCCCACCACAAGGCTGCAAAGGCAGCAATAGGGAAAGTTCATAGAAAGAGCACTGGACTGAGATGACTCACAGGATTGATCTCCTTGATTGCTTGTTCTGGGATCCCCTTGCTCCTCCCACAAGCCGCCTCTGCTCCTTCCACTTGGCTGCCTCATGGCTCACGGCAGCAGACGTGACAGTGCCGGCCCACATCCGCACTGCGGAGATGGAGGAGGACAAGCTTTCTGTAGTGACTCATGATAGGTAAAGCCATGATTCCTGTAGAAAAATCCTTTTAAGCCTTTGTTGGCAAAAGGATAATTTGATTTTAGCTGCCATACCTCTGCTCTCTTAAACTCACCCCTAGCCCAGCTTACAGGGGGCAGCCTTACATGAACCTCTCCCCAGAAAAAAAAAAAAAAATAAATTAAAAATGATGCCTTGCCCACTGCCAAGCCAACTGCAGCACTACAAAGCACAAGTAATGGAAAGTCAGCCCTACACGCCTTGCTAGGGTGAAGGGGGGAGGTGAGGCATGCATCCTGCAGCCCCTGGAGGTCAGCAGTCCTGAAAATCTCATCCTTGGAGTGCTTCACACTGACTTCAAGCATCATAACTGTAACAACTCTGTGTGCTCAGTCATCTGCCCTCTTTGGAAAAATGGGGGCAAAGGAGAAAAACAGGCTGATTGAAGAGGTGGCAGGGTTACCAGCTACAAGGTGTTTTAGGGTGAGCTTAGGAGCACAGCATGGCAGTGCTCAGTACTGGACAACGCCTTGCCTACCAGCAATGCTGCTCATTTGCAAGAATTCTCAATCCTATCCCCAAATCCCCAGAATTACAACTATCACCTCACCACGTCAGGGCCCTACTATTTCCGACATTTGGAAAGAGATGTCAAAATGTTTTCTTTTAAAGCCTGATTAATGTTCCTTGACAGATCACATGTTTCATTAAATTAAATAATGTTCCAATTAATTGATCTGTTTGCAGACATTCTTAATTTAGTAAATGCTGAGGAGAATGCTAAAATTACCATTATATTTCTGACAGAAGCACCACTAAAGTCTGATAATTTATAGCTTTACTGTTTTCTCTGATGGCCTGAAAAGCTTTTAAAGCTAAATTCTGTAATCATGTTCATCTTTGGAAATTAGTTTTGTGAAACCACACATTTAGTTCTTGCTGAGAAATCTCATTTTAGTCATTTTTAGCATAATTTATAATGCATAAACTAAATTAGCTTTTGTAGCTAAGCCAGCACATTTTTCTCTAATTTTTATCTCTTCCTAATATATTTTTGACCTTGAGAACGGCAATGTCTGTAGGATACTGCAGCCCCAGAACAAAGGAATCATTTCCATTCCATCACTATGGTTACACTTTCTTCTGTCTCCAGCACCGAGACGGCTGGAAGTGTTGTATCCTGAGTCCTCAGGAGGGCAAGAAAACTTCATTTAATGTCATTTAGTTCTGATTACACAAACAAGCACACACAGCAGAGCCTGGAACGTAGCAAATCACTGCATTGTGTTTACACTGAATATGAGATGCAACCAACAACAAAAAACGGGTACCACGAATTACTGTCCCTCCCATGCTGTTTCTGCAGCCACAAATGTTCATGCCTGCTCATCTCAGGTGGTTCAAGCCAGAGTGCTGTGCAAGCACCAGCACCACCTGTGGGTTCAGCTCAGTGCCATCTCCTTGGGAATCTTCATTCTCCACAGGGACAATGAAGACAGAGTGGAATTAAGAATTGTAACTTCTCTCTGACCTCCAGAAATTTTTATTTATTGAATAATTTGAAATGTCTTTATGTGACTTTATTCTAACCTAAGAAATAAAGCTGTGGAACCAGGAAAACGAAGCACTATCTGGCAATAGAGTGCAGTGGGTCAGAATTTACCTCCTAGTTTTTTCTTCTTTCCTTAGGCAGGACCATTATTCTGCCATTTGACACTTTTTGCATTGAAAACCTTGTGTCCTGTACCATCTATCTATGCAAATTTGCACAATGGGCATATCTCATTACTGAGAAAAACACACTCCAAAAACCCACTTGTTCTTTGTAACACAAGGTCTTACCTCTCACCTGTGTTTAAGGGCTCAACCCATTAGAGGCTACATTCAGAGCTAAGATATGTTGCTATGAAACAATTTATCTGGAAAACCTAAACTAAACTAAACTAAACTAAACAAAACCAACCAACCAAACAAAAACAACAACAACAAACACACTAATCAGCTTTCAGACTTCAATTCAGCAAAGGTTTCCTATGCCTGCAAAAAATTAAACACATACTGAACTCAAAGAATGGCTTCTTCATTGGTAGTCATCAACACTACATCATGGTGCTTCCAGTTCTTTTTTTTTTTTTCTTCTGATTATTTACTTATTTCTCCCTGCAGAGTTATGGAGTAAAATTTTTCATGTCACACTGAGATTTCAAAAAATGTTTATCTGAATATTCTTTTTCTTTGGAAGGATTACAAACGAAAAAAAAATGAACAAGGTAGAAAAAAAAATCCACCCTGAAAGCTACCTTTGATAAAAATTCATTTTTCACTGAAAAAAAAAAAAAAAGGAACATTCAATTTTATTTTATTTTATTTTATTTTATTTTATTTTATTTTATTTTATTTTATTTTATTTTATTTTATTTTATTTATTTATTTATTTATTTTTTCTGTGAAAATCTTTTTCACAAGAAGTTATCATTAAAATGCCTTTCAGAAAACCAGCTCCCCTGGAACTCTCATGTTACAAAAATCTGATCTCAGATTTTTTCTCTTTATTTTATTCAGTCCCTACTAAATACACATGCTCCCTCCTGGGCCACATATTCCCACTCTGTTCTGCTCAGTCCTGCCACCCTCCTCTTGCTTCGTCTCCTATACAGAAACGTCTCAGTTCCTGCACTATAAAAGATTGCTCTCTTTTTGTTCATCCTTCAATGATCAGTCCTAGAGGCTGCTGATTTTTCCAGTTTTCATTAAATATCATCATTCTGAAACATTTCTGCTCTGTTATTTGATCAGAACAGTGCTTTACACCCAAAATCCATCCAGTAAGTCACACCATTTGACTAACGTCCAGTTGAAGTAATTTGACTTTCAGTAGCTCCAGCCACACTACTCTACTTGACTCTTCACAAAATGACTTCAAAGAACTGTCCTAGAAGGAAATTTTAGGGACAAATTCATTTGATTAATTAAAAACAAAAAACAAACAAACAAACAAAAACACCTCCAACCAACCCCCTAAACTAAACCTGCAAACCAACCCACAATTGTAGATAATACTTGTTAAGTATAGAGTATTGGTTGAGTAAGTTATTCATCATGGACTGAAGGAGTTAGGTCTTTTCACTGTGGAGAAGAGAGGGCTCAGAGGGGACCTAATCATAGTATTCCAGTACTTGAAGGGTGGCTCTGAAGAGGACAGGGTCCTTTTCTCCACAAAGAGTCACATGGAGAAACAAGGGGCAATGGGTACAAGTTGCACGGGGGGAAGTTTCATTTTGAAATAAGAAATACACTTTTCACAATGAGAGCAACCAGTCACTGGAATGACCTCCCCAGGGACATGGTAGAACCCCTTTCACTGGAAGTTTTCAAGATGAGCTTGGACTGGGTGCTAATCTCATCTACACTCCCTTTTCCAACAAAAGGTTTAACCTGATAGTCTTTTGAAGTCCCTTGCAACCTGAGCTTTTTTGTGGTTTTGTGACTATGATTTTCAGCTTAGAGAAGGATCTGGAAAGACCTTACAGCAGCCTTCCAAAATCTAAAAGGGGCTCACAAGAAAGCTGGGGAGGGACTCTGTGTCAGGGAATGTAGTGATAGGACAAGGAGTCATGGCTTTAAATTATAATAAGGCAGGTTTAGATTAGATATAAGGAAGAAATTCTTACCTATGAAGGTGGTGAGGCACTGGCACAGGCTGCCCAGAGAAGCGGTGTATGTCACATCTCTGGAAGTGTTCAAGACAAGACTGAAACGGGCTTTGGGAAACCTGTAGGTGTCCCTGCCCATGACAGGGGGGTTGGATTTGGGTGGTCTCTAAGGTCCCTTCCAACCCAAACCATTCTCTGATTCTATGTATATATATTATGAGCTCCTGTTTATCATGACCATTTTAATCTCACTATTCTTGTTGATAATAAAAACACAATCTTGGCAAAACATTACATAGATCAATTAGAGCTGGGTACTGCAAATAGGCTTGTTAGGTGTAGTTTTTTAATGTTATGTGTTACTTAAACATGAGACCACTACAAATCTTCTCAGATGACACAATACCTCCCACCTGCAGCAAGGCCTCTCCAAATAGGATTTCTCACTTCATCCACCCAGGGAGCTATAGGAATTAGTTATACTGCTGAGAAGTCATCAAGCAAAGAAGTACTTCTGAAACATCATGTGGGAGAGCAAGGAATAATATTACCATCACTGGCACCAGGGTTGGATAAGTATATTCTCTTATGATCAAGACTATCAGAGTGTAACCAGAATTTAAAAGTAAGAGAGGTCCATCCAATGACAGAAAGAAGGACTGGACAATGGAAGAAAGACTCAGGCTGAGCTATACTTACTGAGGTCTAAACCTGGAGGTGAGTCCTGGCCCGATTTCTTCCATGAGAGAGATAGAGAAGGTGAAGATTGAAACAGCATACATTTTCCTTTTAATTTCTGTCTTCCCCTAAATTATCTAGAGTTTGGTACTCATGTAGGTATATGCTAACATCCATATTTATACTATGAAACAAAATGACTTCATGTTTAAGCACTGAATGGAAGCAATTCTGTTGTCATCACACATAGTCATCACAGAAGAAAAGTGTCAAAACACTCTAAGATGAAGCAAATCTTCCATTGTCCTGTTGATCCCTTCCAAACTCAGTCGTGCTGAATATTTCATCCACCCAGTGTTTATCTTGTATTTCTTGCACCAGTAACTAAGATGGAGGTCCTATTAATATGTCTATAAATGCACTGTATTAATAGGTCTATAAATACACATTGTACAATTAAAGACCAACTCTCTACTGGGTAAAATGAGGAGAAGTAGACAAAAAGGAACAGGTGCAAATGGGAGGAGAGGAGGTAGGAGAACCCCTCAGTTCTAGGTATGAAGCAGCAGTTTCTATACTTTGAAGTCTGACTTGGGTGGGATCTCTTTGGGATTGCCTTAATAAAGTTTAAGAATGCATTGTAGGAGACAATGAACTTAATGTGACTTAAGCTACTGTATAGTCTTGAATCCTCACCAAGAAAAGAGAAACATTGCATGCAGAGAAAGCCTCTGTAATGTCCTGTTTGCGTATTTCAGAGCTCCCAGAGCAGCTTTTTACTGCCTTTCCTTAGTTTCTGTCTGGCACATTTCCAGCCAACACTTCCAGTACTGTCAAACTCTATTTCATTTTTCCTTTCAAGTGTTTTAAATTTCAACTATCATAATTTAATTTGAAATTATCTTCAGACATTGTACGTGGGCTGCGAGTGTGAATAGTCGGGGGAAAAAATGGTAATAGCAATTAAGACTAAGGGAGATTCTTATAAAAATGTCATTTTTTTTAGGAAGAGTTGTAATAGTACTTTCTGTCAATATAATTCTCCTTTTCACGGGTAATAGAAATAAAGATATATGTTAGGAGCATGCATGTTGACAAATTAGAAGAGCTTAGACCTGCAGAAACTGTTTTTCCTGTGTTCCTTATCCAGCTAGACACTTACTTTCTGATTCCCGCTTTACTGCTCTGAGTTTTCTCACAAGAATGTGAATCAGTTTTATTTCTGAAAGATGTGCATGTGACAGACCTAAACATTAGTGCTTGTTTTAAGAATTTCCCATCTCGAACAAATATATATGCATAATATGTACTCACATGAATATATGACATTCTCCTGATGAATTATTGTTTTGATTATAAATACACACAACCCCGGAAATTCTCATTTTATGATTGCTTTCTATTGCTTAGATCCTGGGATGAATTCCTCCAAACTAGGGCTTAGGCCTGAATGGTTTTGGAAAGTTTAAGCATTTCATCCACTTCTGAGAAATCCAGAAAGTAAATGGTTTGGCCAACTGAGAGAGCGAGGGAGAGAATCTCATTTTGACTTTTCTTTGAACAGAGAACATCATCCCTTCAAGCTTTGTAGCCAGGACACGTGATTTTGTAAAGGAGTTACCTTTTTGACAAAGATATGCCCTTTACTGCCACCATGCCTTTGAAAAACAGTGGTTTGCACACACTCAGCAGAGATGTGCCCAGCAGTGAGTGCGGCTGCATAATTCATGAATACACCGGTCTGTTCTCTTGCCTGGCGATTTCAATGCTGTACCTGCATCCATCTTCAAACCCTATACAAGAGCTGGAATCTCATCTCCTTGTGTTGAATAGCCACCCTGCCACTATGTGGGCTCAACCTAAGGGCGGAGTAGTTTCGTTTAAATTTAGAGAGCTAGTCTTGCATGGATGTGGCAGAAAGAACAAATTGGGATAAATGGCTAGGGAGAAGAAGCGAAGGAAGACCAAGGCCAGGAGTGGCAGGAGTGAGGAAGAAGCAGGGCTGGGAAAGGGCAGCTACATTTTGGCCTGATTAGGGTCAGAAAAGCCAAATCCAAAGCCCAATACATAGATTGAATATGCTTTTTGAGACCTTTGCAAAACTGAGTGATTAAACACAGAGAGGGTGCCTCTGTGCAAAACAGACACAGGCCCAAATTAAAATTTCTTCCCTGTCACCATATCTGTTGTTACCTGTCAGTAACTAGCTCTTGTGTTTTGACAGCTTTATCAAGAATATATATTTACAAAACTATGCCTAGACTGAGTAGGTAAAAATAAATCCAAAGGTGAAGTCCTTGTGCAACTGGAAACTACTGTAGTTTTGTCTTAAATTTCATCTGGCTGAGGACAGCATCCTGAGTAGCATACCACAAAGAGTTTATGTTAACCACTTCTGAGTAGTTTTTGCACTGTAAATCGCCATTATTCCTTTAGACTTTCAGTAATGTGGCAGTATTTACTGTACTTGCAAAATTCAAGCAGCACAGTACATGTGTTCTGCTAAAGTCATCAGCAATCAAGCAGTTCCTCAGAAAATAGGGACACATCAATTAGTCTATATAAAGATCTACTAAATCAAAACAAAGAGAAAAAGGAATGGTTCCTTGAAAACAAAAAGCTCGGTTGGTAACTTCCTAGCAAACAGTGAGCGTCTCATTAGGCATGCTAAAATCAATCAGGAAAAAAAAAATAATAATTGGAATAATCTTCCAACGCACAATATTTTAGGTATATGAATGCTGTGTGGCTTGTTTGTTACTAGGCTGCAAGACCTTTATTTCATATTTAATATTGAAAATTTTAATACTGAATATTTAATATGAAACAAAGGTCCTGCAGCCCAGAAGCAAACAACTTGCAACACTCTAAATGCAAATGTAGAGATAAAGTGAAAATCAACATACTGGAACGATTATGTGATCCTTCAAGGTCTTGCAGCAGACTGCAGAGAATAATAATTCCTGGCTACTGTCTTGTATAAGTAGAAGTTTTCCACCAGCTGGAAAAGGACCAAAAGTCATTTACTGGTGGCTTGTCATTGGACTGCTGAAATACTGTTTTCTGTATTGCTTCATTTCATGCTGTAAGAACAGCAAGAATTTCAGCAATCTAAGTGTGCCTACTTTGAGAAATAAAGGAAAGGAAAAAACCCACAAAACTATAAAGGTGAAAAAACCTACTTTGAGCAGAAACACACTGGATTTTTTATTTTTTTTTTTATTATTATTATTATTTTTGGAAGTTCCAGGCAATTCTGAATTCACTTTAGTCTTCAGGCAGATGACTGGATCAGTCTCAGCCATCTTCAGTGGTATTTAATTCTCTGCCACTAAATCTAGGCCCCTAAAAGGAAACATAAAAACTGTATGGAAAAAAATGAACTTCCTTCAGAGGAGTAATTTTATCTGAATTAGAGTCAGTTCTGCCCAGAGTTTAGTCACCAGCACAGCACTCCCTGCTGCTGCAGCTGAGTGGGTGTCTTCCTCATCCCATCCAGTCCAGACCAACCAACCCAGTGCCATGTTTATTTTGTGCCATAGATCTGCCTTTGGAAACCTCACCTGGATCCCCCCCATCCAATGGCTCTACCTAACACATAGCTCTTAGTGTAAAAAAAAAAAATATATATATATATATATATATATATATATATATATATATATATGTATATATATATACAACTTGTGCAGGAGTGCTATGTCCTCTCTGCCACATTATCCCATGGGTTTGTATGCTAGCAGAGGCAAAGGCAGGCTGAATGGACAGCTTGCAAACCCTTCTCTTTGGGCAGCTAGATGGAGGCTGCAGGTGGGGAGAGAATGCAGGAGGGAGCAGCACTTATCCATGCACGACCTCCACCACCTTAGGAGAAGGTGCAGAGTCCAGAACTGAGGGGTCAGTGTTGCTTGTGCCAAGAGGCTAAGCTGACCGCAGGCAGAGATGAAGCAGGCAGCTGCTCAAAACAGCAGTTCTGGGAATGGAGAAGGAGGTGGTTCAGGATGTTCATTGCAGCCCCCATCACATCATCTGAGCAGCTCAGAGAATGAGTGGTGCATGGACCGTTAACTTCTGCATCCACTGGCACAGGGCACACTACTCTTTCAGGTCTCAGTTCTGCTCAGAGGAGATGTGGAATGGGAAGTGCTTCAGCACGTACACTTAAATCTTGGTGGAATCAATGTGATTTGTTTCAAGTCTAGCAGGCTGTGGCTCTTAGCACACATACTTAATGTTGCACTTTTAGGATGCCATTAATGTTCTGATATATTATTAAATAGACTAAAAAGGGAGAAAAGAAACAGCAGATACCAATTACTATTAGTAGAAGCTGTAAATACCCTGTTTTTTCAAATTTTCAAGTCTTGCAGATTTGAATACATTAATGTTTTATTTAATATATATTAATTTCCTATCAAACTTCAAAGTGAACGGTCTTATCAAGCCAGTTTCAAGTATACTGCATAGGTGAAGCTAAATGTCCTGGGGACATAAATACAACTCATTCAATTTGCATTTTCAGATCTGTCCCAATTTTTATAATAATGTTTATTAACTGTATTTAAAGATGATATATAACAAATATAAAAAGGTCTCGGAAAATAACTTTTAACAATGACTTTGCTCTAAAAAGTCATGACTTCTATAAGAAGTATTACTATTTTGTTGAAAGTGCTACTAGGCTGTAAAGTATATAGGACTGAGCACATTCCTATTGAGGTCAATTGGAGATTTACTACAGATATTTCTGCAATGGGAATAGAGATAACACGTTAGTTAAAATCAGAGCCTTACAAAACTAGTTTCTATAATCTTAATGCATCTCAGATACCATTAACTTCTACAGAGATTTCTGGCAAAAGCTATTTGGGAGTGAGATAAGCAAAATATAATTCTCTGGGGTTCACTGTAATAAAAATAGAAGCTTAAAATCAGGAGCTGGCAGAGAAAGAGAGAAAAGACTGGCTGATGAGTATTTCTATAGGAATATCTTTCCTTAATCAGGTTTTGAGAATATGGGGGGAATATTTACTCTCTGGGGAAAGAGAACATACTTGTCACTAACTTGTCTTCTTTTTCTGATGGGTGTAGCCATCCAGTGGAGTAGAAATATACTGAACTGAAGTACAGGAGAAAACAAAAGCACATGACTTTGGTCAGATAGACCCTATTTGGCAGCTTCCAGCATTTCCAAGATATCTAGGTTCACTTGGACAGCATTCCTAATTTTAATAATGCATATAAGCTAGTCTGTTTTGATGGAAACAGATTGCTGATAAAATGATGGTTCTTAAAAGGCTGTGGCTGCTGTTGTACAGAAACTTTACAGAAAATCTTCATTAAATGTGCGTATATATTTAATATCCATGCCAATATATATAAACATATGAACTGTGACTATTCCACATAATGTATAGTAATATAAATTATAAAAGGACAAGTTAATATTACAATTCCAAAACTTTAAATCTGGCCACTGTAATATATATCAAAGGTATTCATTGCAAATTCTGAATCTTACCAACAGAAATACAGTTTGCTTTTACTCTGAAAGTAGTACTCACAGTTTACATAATGTCACATACAATGTTGTTCCTTAGACCTCAACCTATATAATGTCCAAGATCCAACAGTTCTAGGGAACCTGAGAAATAAGCTCAATGCAAGCTCTTACAGTATAGTCTCTACTATTAAATTCCTCCCCACTCAATAGCTGTGACCAACATCTCTATCGTGGATCCAAATAGTCTGTGGAAATATTTGGGTATTTACATGCTGTTTTCATTCTTCTGCAGTTAGAGTAAGGAAGACCATTAAGAAGACATAAATTTTAAAAGTCTTTAACTTCAAGAAACTCGGATTTGAATCCAAACTTTGTAACTCAGCACTTTATTGAGTTAAGTAAAACATCCATAAATAAATTTAAATCGTGTATGGTAGTCATTCCAGTCGTTCCTTCACATACTGGTGAAGCCAGGAAAATGCTTAGGGGACTGTAGGTACTAACCCTGGCACAGAAAGAAATGGGAGGGACTGGAAAAAACCCTGGGGGTTGTTATCTTAATAAAGCATTACCCCAGGAACAGCCTGTCCCCACTGGACACAGCTCAGTGGTTTGCTGTGAAGTTCAGATTGCAGACAAAGAGGATGGCTACATGCAAGACAGATGGGGAAGTACCAGTGGGGAAGAGAGGACCTAACAGCAGGCCACAGTAGGGCTGTTATCCTGGCTGTGGCACAGGAGTGGTGCAGAAGCTGCAGATATTAGCCAGAAGAAGGCACAGACACAGAGTACAAAGCAGGAGGCTGATTTGATAATTTCTTATTTATGTAAATTAAGAAAGGAGCCATGGTCAGTGATGAAATTTAGGAAAATACCAGTAAAGGTCCTCTTCCATAAAAACTTCAACAGGGAAAGCCTGAACTAAACTATTTGTCTGGAGAGACTTACCACAGAAAGAGGTAAGGTGTTTTCTCATATACAAAACTCAGGAGGCAAATAGTGTAAATATAAGACACCACAATATGGAAAGAAAGCTTAGAGGACTAAATAGAAGAATTGGAGCATGCACCTCATGAATCAGTGTGATAAAATGCATCTCTGGCTTTTAGCAGTAGTGTTCAAAATGTTTTTGTATGGTTTCAGGGCATCTGCTTAAAACAAGTTGAATATAACTTTTAAAATGTTCAGGTTCTCTTGAAAAGCCTACAGATACAATACATTTTAAAGAGGTGCAGAAGGGTGAAAAATCAGGGTTTCAAAGAGATTTTTTATTTTGTATACAGCCTTGCTTTTGCTACCAGTAGGGGAGAATATCAAAAGCTGCCTGAAGCAAAACTCCCATCAAATTCTGATGGGAGTTGAACATTCAAATCACAACTCAGCTTTGAAAACATCAGCCAGAGAATCTCAGCTTCACACATCCTGTTGCTCTTCCCTGTCACATTAAATTACTGTGGATAAAACTCAACACTTCTTTAATTAACAATTAACTTATTTTTACATCCCTCTTCTCTTCTTTGAAAAAGGTTAAAAAAAGTTATAAAAAATGGAGAAAAACAAACAAACAAACAAAAAAGACTAGTAAAATTTTCCCCTTTCAAAATGGGTTTATTAATTCATCTTTCAAAAATGGAAGCCTTCTCATTCTGTTCCATTCCATTCATGAAAATATTAATTTTGTTTGGGAAAAAATCACTCCTTGTCAAAAGGAAAATGTATTGTCAGCTCTGCTTTGCAGCTAGCCTATCTGTCATCTGTATATGATTTCCCACCTTTGTAAGGTATGAATACAAAAAAAAAAAAAAAAGGACCTAAATCATATTTTTTCAAAAATAAATAAAAATGATTACATGTGTTCCAGGCAAACATGGCAGGCTTTGGTATGTATCAACAAGAAACAAAATCTGTTTCATATTCAAAATTAACCAAGTTTAGTAAGCTATTCCAACTACTGAGATATATTGCTTAACACGATTTCTATTTGTGTATTTCCTTTGTTGCCTATTCAAGTTGCCTATTCAAGTGGCTCCAAATTTTCTAGGCTTGTAATCATATTGTCGTGTGCCATATCTCTCATGTTTCATATCATATATGCGTGCCATATATGCTCATATTTTATATCATATATACCACATCATCTCCTTGATCTGTGTGATGTGAGATCTGTGTGATTTGAGATCTGTGATGTAAGATCTACTTGATCAAGATGATCATCCTGATGATCTCACATCTTCATATCACATCTCCTCTCTGAGAGGCACTGAGGCTCCTATTTACTGTACAGACAATCTCTCCAGAGAGGTTTGCTGCCTGCCTGGGGCCTGTATTCTTGATATTATGAAGAGGCTACGAAGTCTGGTGGGTGCCAAAGACTATCACCCCTTCCTACTTTTTCAAATAGAATTAAATGATGCTGTGACAAGGAAACTCTGAAATATCAAAAAAGGATTTCATGTCCCTTAGAAAGATGTTGAAGGTGTTGGGAGCACAAGTAGCATTCTCCTCTGTCCTCCCAGTTGGTGACTGGGACCCAGGAAGAAGGAGATGAATTGGTTAAGTAAATTATTCACTGAGAGGTTGGTGCCATGGGGTTTGGGGTTCTATAATTCTGTATGTGCTTTTCAGGGATAGGGCATGCTGTCATTGGATGGGGTGCAGCTGTCCAGGTGGGGCAAGAGTGTTCTGGGCAGTAAGCTGGCTTGGCTTATCTGGATGGCTTTAAACTAGATGCAGTGGTGGAAGGGCATGCACCTCAAATAACAACAGGGAAAAACTTGTGAACTGTCTCAATGAAAACAGGAAGGGTTCTGGAAATATGATAAGACTGATAGCCCAGCTGAAGTGCCTCTACAGCAACATACACAGCATAGGAAAGAATCAGGAGGAGTTGGAAACCATGGTACTATTAGACAAATACGACCTGATTGCTATCATAGCAACATGGTGGGATGGATCACGTAACTGGAACACTGGAATAGAGGGCTCCAAACTCTTCAGTAGAGATAGACATGGAAAGAAGGGAGGGATGTTGCCCTCGCCCTCTACATTAGGGAAGGGATTGATTGCGAAGAAATACCTCTGAGAAAGAGCCACGAACAGGTTGAGAGTTTGTGGGTGAGAGTTAAGGACCACACCAATAAAGGACAGCTTGAGGTTGGGGTCTCCTACAGGTTGCCTGATAAAGGGGAGCTTGTGGATGAACATTCTTGCTTCAGCTACAAGGAGCATGACGCTTGCATGCTCTCATCCTGATGGGGGACTTCAACCACACGGAGGTCTACAGGGAAAACCACATGGCAGGCTCTAAGCAATCCAGAAGATTCCTAGAGTGTGTTAAGGATAATTTCCTGGTCCGGGTATTAGACACACCAAACAGAGGAGAAGCGTTACTGGACCTGGTGCTCACAAATTTGGAAGAGCTCATTAAAGAGGTCAGGACTGGAGGCAGTCTGGGCTGCAGTGACAATGCCCTGGTTGAGTTTTTGATCTCAAGGAATATGGGCCTGGCAAAGAACAAAGTCAGGACCTTGAGCTTCCAAAGAGTGAACTTCAGGCTATTTAAACACATAGTAGATGAGATCCCTTGGAACACTGTCCTTAGTGACAAAGGAGCTGAGCAGAGCTTGCAGCTCTTTAAGGGTGTTTTCCTTAGAGCACAAGAATTCTCCATCATAAAAAAGCAGGCAGGGAGAGCAGAGCAGAGTTTGACCTGCTGGTGAAACTGAGGTTCAAGAGGGAAATGCACAAGCAGTGGAAGCAGGGATACGTGGCCTAGGAAGAGTACAGGGATGCAGTCCAGATGTGCAGGGATGGGATAAGGCAAGCCAAAGCATGGATGGAACTGAACTTGGCAAGGGATGTAAAGGGTAACAGGAATGTATTCTTTATATAAGTGCATTGCTCAGAAAGGAAAGGTCAAGGAGTGTGTACCCCTTCTGATGGATGAGAAGGGTGAATTGGTAAAGATAGGCATGGAGAACGCTGAAGTACTCAACAACTTCTTTGCCTCAGTCTTCCCTGCCAGTCAGGCTTCCCAAATCTTTTGTTTTCCTGAACCCATAAACGGAGGCCAGGGGAGCAAAATGCCACACACTTTAAGTGAAGAGCAAGTTCGAGACCACCTGATGAAACTAAACAAGCACAAGTCTATGGGGCTTAATGATATTCATCCCAGGGTCCTGAAGGAACTGTCTGATGTAGTTGCCAGGCCTCCCTCCATCACATTTGAAAGTCCTGGCAGTCAGGCAAAGACCCTGGTGACTGAAAAAAAGAAAAACATAATTCTTATTTTTAAAAAGGGTGGAAAGGAGGACCCAGGGCACTACAGACTGGTGAGCCTCACCTCTGTGCCTAGCAAGATCATGGAAAAGATCCTCCTGGAATCAATGTCAAGGCAAATGTAGGACAAGGAGGTGATCTGAAACAGCCAGCATGGCTTCACCAAGGGTAAATCATGCCTGACCGATCTGGTGGCCTTCTACAACAGAGTGACTGCACCAGTTGAAAAGGGAAGACCAACTGATGCCATCTACCTGGGCTTCTGTAAGGCCTTTGACATGGTTCCACATGACATCCTGGTCTCCAGGTTGGAAAGAGATTAATTTGATGGGTGGACCATTCAGTGGATAAGGCATTGGCTTGAAGGTTGCACCCAGAGAGTGGTGGTCAATAGATTTACGGCCAAGCAGAGGCCAGTAATGAGTGGTATCCCTCAGGGGTCTGTCCTGGGCCCTGTACTGTTTGATATTTTTATCAGTGACATAGAAAGTGGGATTGAGTGCACCCTCAGCAAGTTTGCAGATGGCACCAAGCCGAGTGGTGCAGTTGATACAACAGAAGGAAGGGATGCCATCTGGAGGGACCTGGAGAGGCTGGAGAAGTGAACGTAATAAGGTTCAACAAGACCAAGTGCAAGGTGCTACACAGGACAATTCCAGACATGAGTACAAACTGGGAGAAGAACTCATTTATGGCAGCCCTGCAGAGAAAGACTTGGGGGTGCTGGTGGATGAAAAGCTTGACATGAGCTGGCAGTGCGCGCTTGCAATCCAGAAGGCCAACTTGATGAATCCTGGTCTTTATCAAAAGGGGAGTGGCCAACAGGTCGAGGAAAGGGATTGTTCCCCTCTACTCTGCCCTCGTGAGGCCCCACGTAGAGTACTGTGACCAGCTCTGGAGCTCCCAGCACAAGAAGGATGTGGACTTGTTAGAGTGGGTCCAGAGGGGAGCCACAAAGATGTTTCTATGATATATATCATCTAAAATACTCCATTAGGTGATGATGATACACAATATAGAGACAAAGGTTTCATCAGACATGCTGTTAAGAGGCTAGTATCAGTTCTAGTCCTCTAGAAAAGTCAGTAAACTAGCAGTAAGTCAAAGAAACAGATAATTATGGGAACTGTAGCTTGACTTACAAAAGACTGTGTAAAATAAAGTGTGTTAGGTATGACATAAAGTGTAATCTACTACATCCTCAGAAGGAATGCACAGGACTAATGCCCAATAGATGTGATAAACAGCTGTTCCAGGATTTTCCAGACAACTGAATATTTAAGTGAATAGTCCAAACACAGGCAAGCTAAAATCAATGCTTACTCCATTAAGTTCTTTTCCTCCCTATGTCATTTTAAAGGGAACTAAAGACTAGCAGAACAATATATTTGTCTTGATTTTGCTCTCAGGTAATATAAACTCCGAATTCAGTCCAAACTTCCTACTTGCTTTTCCTCACCATAATGAAAATATCTTTTTGTGTTACATGATTATATTGCTTAATAAAATTTGTGTTTTCTTATCACCATGCACTGCCTTTATTGGCTATACAGGTTAATGAGTGGTTTTAGAACAAATATTCTTTCGAAACTTAGAGCAGAATATATTGACATATTTGTTATAAATAGGAAGGGGAAAATAAATAAGACCGTGTTGAGGTTTCAATATGTCTTTTTGTCCTCTTGCCCAGTGCTAGTTAGTCAGCATAGATATGAGGTGTTAGTGGTCTCAACCACCCTGCTAGAGGACATCAGAAGAGAAACCTCTCATTTTTGTTCATCAAAGCAGTTGCATTTTTAGATACACAACTAAATGGAACATGTTTTACAACATGTAAAATGTTGTAACAACATGGAAATGTTTTACAGTTTGATGGAACATGGATTACAATCTCAGTACCTTTTCATGGTACTAGCAATATAGCAGTATGACTCATGCATGAAATAGTTTCAATAAAGGGGACTTTGGGAGCCCCATAATCACCTGAGACCTGAAACTGAAAAGACAAAGAAGTTTTCTGTCTAATCTCTCACAAAGAGTCTCATAGACACACATAGTTTTCAAACTCACAATGGAAAGAATTGTACTTCAGACTCTCTCACACATTCAGGACTGAATTTAATGCTTTCCCAAATCCTAGAGGAGGCTCCTGCTTAAAAGGCATGACACCGATTCCTCCTGACTGATGAACAGACCTGAAATACTTTTTCAACCTCAAATTGACCAGACTGATACAAATGGAGAATGCTTGTGACAATTTCTTCGTTTTTGCAGGTAAGTAATTGATAATAAATGATTGGTGAATTTAAATTCATTCCCATTCCTTTCCTGCCACCTTCCCTTCTGAAATGATCACGGACAGCTGCACAGTATAAGCAAGAAAATACATAAGTCTATATACTAAAAGTGGAAAACTTACCAAGTTCAGTACCTACTCTAATGCAGAAAACAATTTAGGTGAAATTCAGTAGAGGACAATTTCAATGTAGAAAGACAATACATATTAAAATAAAAATATTTTTACATGAAATTCTCCAGAAACATTATGCTGCTTGTACAAATTCCTGCTGGGGAACATCACCACCTGATGCCTAATAAAACAGACACATGAGCAGAAACAGAAGAGACCAATTAATACAGAAAACAACAGACAGTTGTGTATGTTACCACAGCAAAAAAATTTCTTTTCAATGAACATTATGAGCACAATATTTTCTGACTATGTGCCACAGATTCATTTCTTATTATGTGCCTTACACCTTTAGAATATGATATATGTACAGAAGTAGTAATTCTGTGTTTATTATTTGTATAATTTAAAGAATCATTTCTGGAAAATACCAGCACAAGAGAGAAAAATGATGAAAGAACAAATTCAAAAGGAGAAACTGCATTTACTTGTGGATTGTGTTAAGTACAAGACCAAAATCTTGACTACAGTCAATACTGGCCAGAGGAATTTTGGTCTGTTGGTGGTTGAAAACTATGGCCAGTAAGTGAGAAATTAGTTTCAATGTATTGTAAGATTGCCAAAGAATTACAATTAATGACTATTTACCAAATATATTGTATATTATACCATGATCAGAGATTGAAAGCAATGGCATAATCCAGAGAGGAATACAAAATAATCATGAAAGCTAAACTACAAAAGAACTCTCTAGGGTTGAAATGCAAATAAAGCTTAGCTCTAGCAGCAATGATATGTTGTACTATCAATTGCAAACAAGAAAAAACAAACAAACAACAAAAAAAAAAAAACACAAACTTACAGATCTGGAATGAAAACAGAAATAGCAGATTGATCATGAGAACATGTACATGGTTTTCTATTCTACCCCTACATGTTCTTATTCTGGCACAGTTTAGCACAATTTAGCACAATTTAACACAATTTAGCAATTGCCAACTAATCATAAACACTCACCTTCCTACAAATCAATAATTTAGAATCTACCGTGAAACAAAGGTTCAACTTTTGACATCAAATGCACTCTTTGTACACACAGAAAAGGCAACTAGACACAACTCCATGGAATCAAATTAAAGATCTGCAGGTTGTTCTACAGGTGTTTTAACAGAAATGCTACACAGCCTTCTAAATCTTTCTGCTTGGTGATCTTTTCTGGTGCACAGCAATTAAGCTGTTAATTTCACTTATTACAGATGAGGAAACAAAAGGATGAGTATGAGCTTTTGAAGGCTTATTGTCACCATGTCATTCATTACATATCCTAAAGAAACACTTTTCCCAGATCTCAAACATACAAGCTGCAAAGTGTGGAGGTCTGATACACACCTGAGAAAACTGAAAAGACAGAGCTATAGCAAAAGTACAAGAAGTAGCTGTACAACAGAGCTACAGACACTTCTTTTCATTTGCTGACAGAACTAAAGGTCACATTTATGCTTCTCAGAAGAATAGAAAAGCTGCCTGAAGAGTCATTTGACAGATACACTGAGACACAAAATAACTGAAGAGGCCTGAAAAGCATGGCAGGTATCTTATTACCTGCTAGCAGGAATCAAGAGAAAAAGAAATCTCTTTCTGACAAACTAAAATATGTTTTTAAAAGATAAAATCTCCACCCCAACATCTAACCACAGAACTCCTAATTTATTAGGAATAAATTAGTGCTGTCTGAGAGAGTTACCAATATGTGATGCATCTCTTTTTGAAGTTGTCAGAACCAGGACAAGACATTGTCTGTCATCAAAGAGTAAGCAACAGAAAAACAATGTGTAAACTCATGTCCCTTTGAGTTAAAGTAATAGAGAGAGGGTAGTTTGGCTAAGGTGGACTCTCAAAGCAGACCAACCAAGCTCTCCCTGTTAAAAGTCATCTGAATGCGTTAACGTTCATATTTCTTCCAGCAAACATAGTGAAAACAGGCCAAGCATTACCTTTCCCTTTCCAGCTGCTGACAATTTTATCTGGACAGATTAACAAAATACAACTATCACTAATGTCCAGGTGAGAGAGAGGGAGAAGAAGAGGAAGAGAGAGAGGGAGAGAGAAAAGAAAGAAATGTGTGAAAAGATTTCAGTTCACACTACTACGAAATAGTATTTCAAGGTAATAGAAACTAAACATAGACTTCATTTTTTGTTCAAATCCCTTATGATAATACAACCAACTACATCAGACTTCTTCTCCTGGCACCTTTCTTTTTGTAGTGTACATCTCTTAATATCACCACTGCCACCTCATTATTTACTAAAAGCTGTTTATGAACACTAACTTTTAACTGATGCATGCAGTCTAAGTAATTTCTTTGTGAGTACTGTGGTCATTTATCACACCATTTCCAACAGAAAAGGATGTGACATCAGGAAAGAAAAAAAAAAGGAAAAAAAAAATATGGAATGAAAACCCCAGAAAGGCAGCATAGAAAAATTTGAGAGAAAACTTCTGAAATGCTAAGAATGGCCGATTTTCATTTAGTTCAGTGTTTTTCTGTTACTTGCAAGATAAATACATTGTAATTGTTCGTAGCATTATTTCTTTTTAGCAGAACAGATTTCTATTGCCTTTATTTGTATCAATAGGAATACAAGCAAATTAATTAGAGATTTACAATATCCTTGGTGAGCAAATCACAGGTGCAGAGCAGCGTGTGGAAATAGTATAATTTATTCTGTTTGCTTTTGCTTCCTTTACTACTGTGAGCTCTGAACGAGACCTGTGGAACAACCTTAATTCCACCCAGTAGTACTGCATTATTTTGTCTGGATGAGAGCAGTGAGAATACCCATTTTCTCTATGGGGCATGAATTCTTTCTGTCCTGATTTCACAAGATACAGCCTTTGACTCCAAACCATTTCGGGGCTGTGTGCCTTGCCATGATATGAAAGCACAAACACACAATTACGATAATAATGAAATTATAAGTCGGTGAAATGAAGGGCTTTGGGGTTTTATTTGCACTGCTTGGAGTGAATTTCAAAAGTTGTCTATTGCATACTTTTGTAGCAAAAATAATAAGGTAAAAAAGAGAGTGTTGTTCAACAGCAGTAATTCTTGATACCATTTTTGTAAAATGGTATCAAAATACTAGATATTTTTCCTTCTACTTGAAATAGAAAAATATGTTCAATACCAAAGCATAGTATGCAGCAGTCTTTTTCTAAATGGCTCCTTGTCTGGATGAAAAGTGTTTGTGTATTGACACCCACATAATCTCACTAGTTTCTCTTAAAATTTTCTACTTAGACATACTGATGAAAACACCAGGTAGTGTGGACTTTACTGCTTTGGGACAGCGTCAAAATTAGAAGTCAGAATATTAAATTTCAGGTTAAAAATAACTATTGCAAATAAGATTTGTTAGTCTATTTTTTTTTTTTTTTTTTTTTGACAGCTTTATCTAAAACAAAAACAAACAAACTATGACAACAAAGAACTCCACTGCACAGTTTCATTTTTTATTAGCTTTTCTGCAGTTTCAATTTTTTTTTGTTATCATCGTAGAAATCTGGAAGACCTCTTTTCCCATAAACAGACCCACTTCAGGTGGTGGGGTCTGCATCTTTCTTCCCACTTGTGTTCTGAAGGGAGCTGAAACTGACATGGCTGGTTTTGCTGAAGGGGAGAAGCAACTTGTACCTGCATGGCACACACTGCTGCCAAATGCAAGAGATGCAGCTGCAGGATCAGGTGTAGGCTGGAGGCTGGGTGTGCCTGCTCTGACAGCCAGCAGGGCATCAGCTGCTCCTCTGACACACAATAGTCCTCAGAGAGTGGTCTCATTTCTTTCAAAGAGATGCATTCACAACACAGCCATGTTTGTGATTTATCCTATCACTTTGCTGTTCACCTCTTCCCCTTTATTCTCTCTTATTTAGCCTCAAAGATTCAGTGTCACAGCTAAACTGCTCTCTTTTGAAGCAATATTTAAACATCTCACCTTTTCTCATTCTGCTGAAGAGCATTGTAGACTTGACACCACTTGTGGCATGGCTAGCCACATCGCAGGAGTCAACATGTGTGCCCAGGCCATGTCACACTGAGGTTAGGAAACTTCAGGCTCCTCTGGGCTGTGCAGGGGATGCTCTCAAGATATGACCAACTGATAGAAAATGGAATGCCCAAGTCACAGGTATGTTTTGTCTTGGGTCCAGGCTCTTCACAGTGTTGCCCAGCAGGGGGGTGAAGGGCAGAGGAATCTCCTGATGTTCAGTCTGGATTGAAGGGAAAGGGTTGTCCTTCGTAAGACAGGTCCAGGAAGGTGGTCCCACCTGTCTCCTTGGAGGGTCTCCATCCCCTCTGGTATAAAACCCTGAGCAACCTGGTCTGATCCCAGGGTTGAGCCTGCTCTGGGCAATGGCTTGGGCTGGAAATCTCCCCAGGTCCCTGCTGGCCTGAATTTTCCTCAGACATTATGGCTCCAAATCTCACTATGTTTTTACAAATAGAGTTCTTGTTATCCTTGTGGCAGCACAGAAATGCAGAAAAGCTAACTGTCTTCATGCAGCATGGGAAAAACTAAGGCATGAATGAAAAATTGAAGATCAGGAACAATGTCAAAAACATTCCTCCCATGTTTAAGGATCACAGATCAGTTGACGACCTGCTACAGCACTTAGACTTACGCAAGTCAATGGGGCCGGATGGGATCCACCCAAGGTTACTGAGAGAACTGGCAGAAGAGCTGGCCAAGCCAATTTCCATCATTTATTGGCAGTCCTGGCTATTGGGGGAGGTCCCAGTCAATTGGCGGCTAGCAAATTTGATGCCCATCTACAAGAAGGGACAGAAGGTTGACCCAGGAAACTATAGGCCTGTTAGTTTGACCTCAGTGCCAGGGAAGCTCATGGAGCAGATTATCTTGAGTGTCATCATGTGGCACTTGCAGGGTCAGCAGGTGGTCAGGCCCAGTCAGCAGGGGTTTATGAAAGGCAGGTCCTGCTTGACAAACCTGATCTCCTTCTATGACAAAGTGACGTGCTTGGTGGATGAGGGAAAGGCTGTGGATGTGGTCTACCTTCACTTCAGTAAGGCTTTTGACACCGTTTCCCACAGCATTTTCCTTGAGAAACTGGCTGCTCACGGCGTCGACTGGCATACACTTTGTTGGGTTAGAAACAGGCTGGATAGCCGGGCCCAGAGAGTCATGGTGGAGTTAAGTCCAGTTGGAGGCCAGTCACTAGTGGAGACCCCAGGGCTCAGTACTGGGGCCAGTTCTCTTTAATATCTTCATTGATGATCTGGATGAGGGCATTGAGTAAGTTTGCAGATGACACCAAGTTAGGTGCGTGTGTTGATCTGCTCGAGGGTAGGAAGGCTCTGCAGGAGGATCTGGATAGGCTGCACCGATGGGCTGAGGCCAACTGCATGAAGTTCAACAAGGCCAAGTGCCGGGTCTTGCACCTGGGGAGCAATAACCCTAAGCAGAGCTGGGAGATGAGTGGTTGGAAAGCTGCCAGGCAGAGAAGGACCTGGGAGTATTGGTGGATAGTGGGGTGAATATGAGCCAGCAGTGTGCTCAGGTGGCCAAGAAGGCCAACAGCATCCTAGCTTGCATAAGGAACAGTGTGGCCAGCAGGGCTAGGGAGGTGATTGTTCCTCTGGTGAGGCTGCACCTCGAGTATTGTGTTCAGTTTTGCACCCCTCTCTACAAGACGGACATGAAGGTGCTTGAGCAAGTCCAGAGAAGGGCAACAAAACTGGTGAGGGGTCTGGAGAACAAGTCTTATGAGGAGTGGCTGAGTGAGCTGGGGTATTTCAGCCTGGGAAAGAGGAGGCTCAGGGGCGACCTTATCGCTCTCTATAGGTACATTAAAGGAGGCTGTAGTGAGGTGAGGGTTGATCTGTTCTCCCATATGCGTGGTGACAGGATGAGGGGGAATGGGCTAAAGTTGCACCAGGGGAGTTTTAGGTTGGATGTTAGGAAGAACTTCTTTACCGAAAGGGTTATTAGGCATTGGAACGGGCTGCCCAGGGAAGTGGTTGAGTCACCATCCCTGAAGGTCTTTAAAAGATGTAGAGCTTAGGGAGGCAGTTTAGTGGAGGACTTGTTACAGTTAGGTCAGAGGTTGGACTCGGTGGTCTTGGAGGTCTCTTCCAACCTGGATGATTCTGTGACCTGTGATTCTGTGAAAATATAAAAACAAGGATAAATGGTATCATATGCTTGGCACTGTATGACTTTATATGCAAATTTGGAAAGGACTTGATATCACAGGACAGATTGTTCCCCCAAAAAATTATAAACTGTTATTTTTGTATTTTCTTAACTGGGGATGGTTGTTGCACATTATTTATGCTGCTGCATGGGCCATGGGCATCCCAACACTCAGCATAACACATGTAATTTGCATATCACAGTGCACAAGTTGCATCAGAATGCAAACCATAGGATTGCCTAAAACATTGCCAACTTGAGAGTACCATATAAACTCAAGTTATGTTAAGAGTCTTTCAAGCTTAACAGCACAGAACAAATGATCCCAATGATAAAGGTTTAAATCCCCTGAATTCTTCAATTTCAAATATGAGAACATTGCTTTTGGGGACAGGTAATTTTCTCCACAATGAGAAAATCTCATGCTTGGTTGACCTACCTATATATTAGAAGAAGCAGTTTTATTTTTTTCCCTAAGTTTTCAATACCTTTCTGGAAGCTTTCTAACCCATCCCTTCACCCCACATAGGGCCATGGTTGAAAATTCACTGGTTTTAGGGTTTTTGCTTACAAGCTCTTCATGAATTCTAGGAAACCACCATTCTTCATGCTATGTATGCACCCACTCCAATATTTTTTTCCTGAAAGAAGGGCAAGGGTCAGTGGGAAACAATTAAATGGCATGTTAAAAAAGGAGTGAGACCAGAACTATTCACTGTCAGGATTAAGGGTGGATCTTCAGCTGCTGTAATGGTGACTAATATCTGCTGATGAACATCTGACACCTTCAAGGAGCTCTGATCATGGAGCTGAACCCAAATTTTACAATGCTCTTTCTGTCACATATCATAGTGAATGACAAGGTAATCAGCTCATCGACAGGGCAAGGAGAAAACGAGTCTCCAGGTCTGGTTAAAGAGGAAAAATGATTGTTCAGGTACAGTGTACACCACAGTGACAGGGAGATGGTTCATGAATCTCAAGAACGACCTATATTTGATCACTGTTGGCTACATAATCCACATAAAACAATTCTCCTCCCCTCCCCAAAGGATGTCTCAATTGTTCTCTGAGTCAGTAGCTCACTGTCACCTCTGTCACCTCTTTCATTAATAGCTGTAACAAACAGTTTTACAGACTGACTTGAGGTGGCAAAGGCAGGGAAAATGTTTAAAGCACAGAGAAAAAAGGACACAGTAGAGGAACAGTGAGAGCCCTTACCAAACTGATTTCCCCAACAGAGGCAGAGGATGCTAATCCCAAACCTTTTGTAACACAGTGAAATATAATACTTTTTATAGAGGGACAGAAAATGAACACTGAATAGACCAGAAAATGAAAAAAGGGTCTTAGCAGAAAATGTCTTCTTCCTGTACTACTACTTCTATCCTGGAAAAAGGATGTGGAGACACCAGTGAAGAGCAATATCATCACTCAGCTGTCATCTTTCTGCATCTTTATTTACTCCATTTTTCACTTCATTTTCTTCTTTATTTTTTTTTTGTTTGACAAAACATCAATTAATAAACAAAACAAAACAAAACAAAACAAAATACCTCTGCCACAGAACTGATGATGGTGGGTGAAATGTGCAGGCTGACATTTTGTAGAAGCCATCTATTACAAGCTCTCCCCTACCAAGCACCACTACAGATGCAGGCTTTGCTGAGAGAAGGCACTGTTCCGTCATGCTCCTTCCACTGAGAGTGAAACTGGTCTGTGTCCAGAAAGGGTGTTATCAATTAGTTTTGAGTCCAGGTACATTTATTACCCTGCTATTAACCCATTATCGTGTTAACAGAGTGCTCAGAGATTAATTGTGTGGAGGGAAGTTCATGGAGAGAGGGGCATAACTGAAATGAAGGTGGTCTCAGATTGCTCTCAGGGGAGTCTCTGGGTCAAATCTCTAATCAGGCTATCTAGAAGAATAGTGCTAAATAAAACTGCTCCCACAAAAACACATTGCATAAGACATAAGTATTTTACTGTAACACGGTTATGTCTGTCCTTGAAAGGTGAGCGTTTCCTGGACTACACCACCACGGTCATGTCACGATAAGAAAATAAAATGAAGAATAATTAAAAAACAAAACAACATACGGGACTGATAGCTCAGTGAACAGATAATAATGTATAGGCAGAAAGTTTGGAAGTTAGTTCAATGTTTTGAAACCAGGCTGGGTCAAACAGGGCTAAAGTCACTGTTGTTTGTCAGCTCAAGTCCTTGTTACAGTAGTCAGTACCTGCAGCCTTAACTCTAACGTGCAGATGTTCTTAGCTTAAACAACAACGACAAAATCATTATAATGGGTGTCCTTCTCTTCACCTTGAACAGAGGTTAAGTTGATGTGGAAGCTGAATTAGATTCCAGAAGCATCTCCACAGTAGGAGTTTCCAGGCAAGCTGTTGGATGCACCTGTCTTTGCAGGACCAACAGCCTACGGTTTTGAAGATCAATGTAAACAGGCAGATCTTGGGGACATGGGCTGAGAATGGTCTAGTCCTACCTCTGTAGACAGCATGCCAAGGTTTTAAGTCCTACCACCTTAATTTGTATAGCCAGGCTCAATTTGATGTATGTGTTCTACAAGAGTCTACAGTCTCTACTTGAAACTTTCCAATAATGGTGCATCTCATGAAGGAATTTCCAGTTTGTCACTATGGTTATTTTCATTGCCCAAACTAATCCCCTTTTTAATTAGAATTTGATTATCTTCAACTTTCATTGGGTACTGCTGAAATTGTGGTTACTACGTTGAGAAGACCTTTTTATTAAGTTTCTGTTCTCCATGCAAATACTTAAAGACTTACCAAGACACTTGTTTATACTCTCTTCCATAATCTAAAAGGATTGACCTGAGTGTTTCCCTAAAAAATAGGTTTCCTACTTCCTTAACCATTCAGATGTCACTGCTGAGGTTTCAGCAGTCCCATTCATTAACCTGCCTTGACCTGTGGGCACCAGAACTTCATGTCACAATACAGTGGCTGTTACATCATAGCCATATCTTCACAAACTTTCTACTCAATATACTCCTACTCATTATCAAAGTGTTTATAGCATGAAGCCAGAACTACACCCCATGTTCTGAGCTATGGTGACTATGGTGAAACAGAAGACAATCACCACTTCCTCAGTACTCACATTCCTAGACTTATTTAATCAGTGGCTTTATTATTATTATTTATTCAGTGCCATTTTGATTTTCTTATGTCACAACTTAATTTCTTCAGAAGTGAATTACCTCCTTAAAAAATATGTGCACATACACATATATAGGCACACATCTATATGAATACTTACCAAAAATACCGCTGACATTTCTGAGGCAAGCAGGCACTCCCACAATTCAGGGCATGCAAACATTTCAGTGTGAGCTCATCCACTTTCTAGCAGAGGCCAGCACTCACATAACATCTTCAGAATGTTTTTTCATCAGTTAGAGAGGAACGAACCCATAAATAACATAAAACAAGAAAGACCTCATCACCTTATCTATACTTTTCTACAGCTGACACTGGAGCTGCCAGAAGTGCTGTAAGTGGGTTGGTTCTTCACAGTATTCAAGGGCTCTCGAGTCCTCGCACACTTGTTCTGGCATTCGGGTGTTTTCTCAATATGCATTGCGAGTGCATTCACAAAAGCAAAACAACCATCAAAAGTCACACAGAAGTCTCTCTTTTTATGAAGTGTTATTCCCTGACCTAAATCAGTCTTTGCCTTTGAATCAGTTTGTTACTCCCTATGCAGCAGATTGACTGCTGCTATGGCAACCGCACTTCCTGCTGTACAGACATAAGTATTAGTCCTTGATGCGATCCTTACTTATGCTCTCTCTCCAAACGCACTCTGTGCAAGTTCAGAATTAGAAAATATCTGGGGAATTAATTTGCTTTGACATTGCTGTTATCGAGGTTGCATTGTTTTGCAAAGATAAAATGAAGCTGAAGGTGTAAAGTAAAGTTTACATTCATCCCACTAACAGCGAGCTCTAGGAGCAGTACAGGGAAACAGCCTCTCCACATCAACTTTCCTTATCTTGGAGATGCAAAATACAATCCCAATGTCGAAGCTGGAGTGCAATTCAGAGAGCTAAGGAGATGCACTCCTGTGGTTTTAAGAAGATCCTAGGCAATCCATCTCTCAGATGGAAGAGGAGAAAATGGGAAAATATCAGACTTCTATCTGTATGGCTGCTACCATCCAGGTAGAAAATCAGTGTCATAGCACAGAGGGGGTTGCATTAGTCTTGGAAAAGTTTCATGCTGCTAGCCAAGGTCAAATGACAGAGCTTGGTGTTCTTCTGGTAAAGAGCTATTGATGTTCATATTACACCTAAATGGAAAATGTCTGGTGGAAATAGGCTACCCATGAAAACAAATCCTTTGGGTGTTCCTGTAGGAATAGAAGGTATTTTGAACAAGTTTGCTGATGACACCAAACTTGGAGGAGTTGTGGACTCTGTTGAGGGTGGAAAGGCCTTGCAGAGGGATCTGGATAGGTTGGAGAGCTGGGCGATCACCAACAGCATGAAGTTCAATAAGAGCAAGTGCCGGGTCCTGCACCTGGGAGGGGGAAACCCTGGCTACACGTACAGACTGGGCGATGAGACGCTGGAGAGCAGCCTAGAAGAGAGGGATCGTGGTAGACAGCAAGTTGAATATGAGCCGGCAGTGTGCCCTGGCAGCCAGGAGGGCCAACCGTGTCCTGGGGTGCATCAAGCACGGCATCACTAGTAGGTCAAGGGACGTGATTGTCCTGCTCCACTCTGCGCTGGTGCGGCCCCACCTCGAGTACTGTGTGCAGTTCTCGGCACCACAGTATAAAAAGGACATGAAAGTGTTGGAGAGTGTCCAGAGGAGGGCTACAAAGATGGTGAAAGGCCTGGAGGGGAAGACGTACGAGGAACGGCTGAGGGCACTGGGCCTGTTCAGCCTGGAGAAGAGGAGGCTGAGGGGAGACCTCATCGCAGTCTACAACTTCCTCATAAGGGGGTGTCGAGAGGCAGGAGACCTTTTCTCCATTAACACCAGTGACAGGACCCGCGGGAACGGGGTTAAGCTGAGGCAGGGGAAATTTAGGCTTGACATCAGGAGGGGGTTCTTCACAGAGAGGGTGGTTGCACACTGGAACAGGCTCCCCAGGGAAGTGGTCACTGCACTGAGCCTGTCTGAATTTAAGAAGAGATTGGACTGTGCACTTAGTCACATGGTCTGAACTTTTGGGTAGACCTGTGCGGTGTCAAGAGTTGGACTTGATGATCCTTAAGGGTCCCTTCCAACTCAGGATATTCTATGATTCTATGATTCCCTTGCTGAGATCTGTGCTCGCCTCCCAACAATTTCCATAGCACTTTACATGACTGATACTTATGGATACTTACAGGTGACAAAGGGCCATTCCACTTAGGTTTCACAGTGAATTCCTTTTTTTCTACCTGCTTCATGGTTTGGACAGCAGTCAGACGTTCTTCGTCAGGGAGGACAGAAAATCCTGTGGAATTTCAATGGGAACAAAACTAAAGGGGTGTTTAGAAATTATCTTTCAGAAAATACAGATTTTAAACACAGAACATCTCGTGTATTTAAACCTCTTTCCTGCAGAACTTTTAAATGAGAAAGAGATGCCTTTTCTTCTATTAAACTACCTATGTTTTTATATTAAACCACCATTAAAGCATACCTATGCTTTTATATTAAACTACCATTTTGTACTTGCAGTTACATGGATTTCCTACAAAGGTAGAAAGCCAGTATTTCTCATTGTATTCTCAACTGTTCTGAATAGTCACTGTTTTCCAGGACATGAAAGTGACAAGAGCTTACTGCGCTATACCAAATTTAAATATCTTCATTGTTTTGGTATCCCTGAGATACAAGAAAACACAACACAAAAAAAATCCCTAAGCCACTAACCAGAAGGGAGTAAAAATCTAGTCTTAAAACACAAATAATATATCTGTGGAAAATATCTCTTCTGAACTTGAAACAAAATATTTTGTGGAACTAGATTAAGCAAGAACAGAGGGGTGTATTGACATTTGTACATGGATTTTGTCATGGAAGAAAATACAAGAAGTTGAGAAAGTCAAAACCAGCAGAGTCAAAAGCCAAGAGTCTCTTGCCACAACCTACGTGCAACCTGACCAATGGACAACCAAAAAAAGCCAGTCTTCACATCTGTCTGTTCTCTACTCCCCCTCCCTAACAAACAGCTCAAAATGCAAAGCAACACATAGAAACAGGTAAAGGAAGAAAGGGAAATATCCTCTGTTTTCAATAATACATCAGCATTCTCTAAAATATGCCCAAAATGGATCTCTCTGACAGCATAGGCAGGAGAAATAGAAGGAAGCTTATTGCAGGAATTTACTCTCATCCAGCAGAGAAAAAAATACATGATGATACATACTGATCAGCAAAAATCATTACAGTGGTTTCTCAAATCCAGAAGAAATTTCTGATGGGCCAAACGCTGGCGAATTTAAGAACATGGTGGTCTAGATTGAGCAAAGGGTAAAGTCAATTGTTCCTTTAGATAGGTCTCTGCTGTTCTGGTATGATAACGTCAGCACTTGCCTGTTGCATCTGCATCAGCTACAAGTAATCCATGTACAGCTTCTGGCCACTGTTACCTCTGATTTTGTGACAAGGTCTGCAAACAGCAATAAATGGCTTATTTTTGAGACAGTCTTCCAAAATCACCACACTGCTGCAAAGATCAGACCAATTCCTCTTGCAGGGCACATGAACAGATGATTTTGTGTTAATCCCAAAACATCTGGAGTGGCTGGCCATTTTGCAGAAGAGGACTTTTTAGTTACTGAAGAAGGTATAATGTGGAGGGCATGCCTGAGAAAGAAATTGGCTTGTAGGTTGATAAGGTAGTACAGTGACGCTTTTGTCAGATGGGGGAAAAAGTAGCAAGATGAAAAAAGAGCAGGTGGTAAGGGTATGAAATGTGCAAGAGAGAGGAGCAACAATCTGAGTGGAGCAACAATCTGAGGAGCAAGAATCTGAGTGGAAGAAAAGGAACAAATAATAAGCTTCACAGAGTAGCTAAAGTGAGTAAGGCAATGGGTAAAGATGATTATCTAAAGGGATATCAGAGGTGGTGTGTGTGGAGGGGATGGTACAAGAAGCTGTTTCAGTAACTGAGATAAGAAAGGCATGGAATGAAAATTTTTACCCCGTGACCAGAAAACAGAAGGCAAACCTCCATAAAGTTACTGTGGGAATAGAAAAAAAAATAAAAAAATAAAAAACTCATCAATAGCTCATCAGTTATGGGCCTTCATCATCATAGTGATAGAAAAAGCAAAATGTAAACTATCCTGAAAGGTACATTTGGCTACACAACAGCAGATCTTGCTGCAGTGGGCTATGCTATAGTATCATCCAGAGGGCACAGATCTTGTTATGACAAAATTGCTAAGCTGGTCATGGGGCTCTGTTATGATTTCATCACAGTTTCTGGCCACAGTGGGTGACATTCATTTGAGGCATTTATCCAGTTTCTGATGAAGCTTAGAACAAGAGCCAACTGTGAGCTGAAATGTGCAATTTTCACTGTGTGTTACCAGATTCAGGCTGATGGTCTTTTCAGCCATGTGATAACAGAAAGCAGCAATAGGAAAGTATATTTTCCAAAAATTCACGTGACAAATTTCAAAAATCAGAGAATGGCTAGAATTTACACTGAGGGAAGGATTTCTTAGTTCAGGTTGAAGGCCATTTTTGCTTGTCATCACCGTGATGCCCACCACTCACATAAAATAGCGTTATTTTGCTTTTATTAGTCTCATACAAATAAAATTCACAGGCAGCATCCATTTATGCTCCACACACATAAATATATCAGCTATATGAATTTACATTTATATACCCCACATCAAAGACAGGGTTTTAGAGTTCTGGTTATAAAGACATTTGAAATATGAAACCATAAAACCTTATTACTTGCTACTAGTGTGCCCTGTAACAACAACAACAAAAAAGGTGATATAAACAAGTTCAGCCAGATGTTGTACAGAACAGAGGGAAGAGAATTCATTACCAAATTATTTCCAGAGCACTTGCAGGCATGTCATTTAGGATGCCTGCAGGCCAAAAGTGTTCAGGGCTTAGTAACAGATATATTTTTTGTGCTACAACGTTTTTGTGACATTTAGTGATTTCACCATTAAGCCAAATTTGCAAGAGATGAGTTTTTTTATCTAAATCTTGCTTTTCTGTCCCACACAGCCAATTCAAATATACTAACTCTTTGTAGGAAGAGTCTAACTACTGAAACATAGTTATTCTGTCACATAGTAATAAATATTTCACCTCTGATACAGGTAGAAGTTCTATGCTCAACACTCATTTTTCTATTACACAAAGCTTAAAAGATTGGTAAGCAAAACTCCAAAGCAAGTTCTGTGCACACAGTAGGTTAATCTGAGCTCCATTCCTCAGCTGCTGATTTTAGGGAGATCCTTTGGAGGCAGGTGGCAGCAGAAGACTACTGAAGAAAAATATAGAAGAAGAAACTTCACCCAGAAAGATGTAGAGATTGCATAGGTGGTGCTTTTTCTTTTTTTTTTTCTCTCTCTCTTTATTTTATTTATTTATTTATATTTTTTTTTTTGTGTGTGTGTGTGTGTGTATGCATCGATGCTGCTTAAGGGGACAGTTTACAAAGGCAGTGCATAAACATTTGACAGGACACAACACAATGACACACCTTCTTCTAAGTTTAGATTCATAAGGCCACAGGAATCAATTCACAGACTGAGTGAAGAAACTCACCCAGGCTAGAGTAGAGGAAAATTAGCCACAGGACAACCTGTAGCTTTTTATTTCTGTTACAAAAAGAAACAAACAAACAAAAACAAACAAACAAAAAATAGGAGATCTAAGTGTCTTTCAGAGTTGTCTTATAAACCTGACAAAAGAAGATGCTTTTGCCTTTAATTGACGCCTTGCCCATATCTTTCCCACTCAGAAACCTGCTTGAATGTGTCTGACTCTTTCCTAAAACAGATATCCACCCTCCAGAAAATGGGTGCAGAGTGAATATTTCCAATCCAACTAATACACAATACCTTTTCTTAAGAATAGAACAGCAATTCTGTAAGATGTAATAGTTTCATACCTGATCTTACAGTCATTGGAACAGAGCACTTTGTAGCACTTCAATGAACTAACACTGCCATACTGCACATGGATGCTTTTGTTTTTACAAGATTTCCTTTTACATCTGGAGGAAATACAAAATGAATACCCGAGACTATTGAGAATATAATTTTGCTAATTCATAATACCTGACAGAACAAGGGAGGAAAAAATTGGGAGAGTGACTAAAAGAAGACAATGTACAGCTTTAATCTGGAGCCTAGTGTAGAAATTTAATTTCAGAAACTTCGTGCCTATTTACGTGCTTCAAGGTAGTTCTGAAAAAGTAAAAAATCTAGTGTTTTCCTTCTTACCCCTCCCTCCCATTTATCTGTTAGAAACCACAGTGTGATATGCAAAGCTCTTCAAATGAGAAAAAAATCACTCAACCTACATATATGTGTTTTTGTTTGTTTGTTTGTTTGTTTTTGCTTGTGCAAGAAAGCATAAAAAGGCAAATAGCTGGCTTTCTCACATATGTGTTTACAATGCCAAATAAACCAAAAACAAGTCTAAACTTTCAAATTTTCATCTATACATGAAAGTTGTGCCAGGATGCAAGTAATTCCTTTATTTAGGGTTATAATTGTACCTTTCTACCAATGTGTAAAAAGCCTTAATGATGGCATAATTATACTGAAATAGAGGGTGGTGTTACCAATTATTCTCTGTGCTAGCGTATCTAGTTCAGTACAACAAGTATTTCTATGTTGGTAAAACAGGATCTACCCGAGAACAGATAAAAGTAAGTTATATTGTTCTTGTACTTAGCACAACTAGAAAGCCAGGATACTTTCAGCTATACGGCAGCTGCCTTCACAGTATTAAGTACATACTTAGCTGACATCAGAGGAAAGAACAATTTATTTGTAAATATCTGTGTCCACTATTACTCTATAGTTAAACTACTTAGAGGTTAAAAGTAAAAGTATGACCCAAAGTCAAAATATTTTAGAAAAGTCCTGAACTTTTCTTGGCACTTGACTCATTCTACATGAACGGCTTCAACCAGAAATGGATTCTCCCTACTGGCTTATGTTTCATATGACACATTGCATTCCTGCTGGCCAGAGACCAAATTATCTTTTCAGTAATGATGTCATAAATCTCATGCAGCTTCACTGAGCACCGTGAGGTTAATCTGATACATATAAAGTGTTCAAACAGAATTTAGCTTCAAGTCCCTGCATAAAAATGAATAAAAGTTTTTAAAGTTTCCATTAATAAGCATGCTTGAAAGCTTTGTGCTGTTATCAAAGATGTTTGGAAAGAAATAGTTCTAAGACACGTGGATTTGGCAAGCACAAAATAGAAGTACTACCATTTACAGAGGGCAGCTGGAAATTACCCTAGAGGCAGATTTCTGCTGACCTTCATTCACCAATGTGTTCTACAAATGGAAAAGACTTGGTTAAGAGACATGTACTGCATTGTGAGAGTTGGTCTTCACTCCACTGACACACTGCCCTGCTGCATAATATACCTGGGAACCACTGTGTTCAGTGGTTTGTGGCAATATCTTGGAGGAGAAGGGAGAGATATTTTAATTGTGGGACAAGGTAAGTAAGGCAGCTTTGGGAATGAACAGTCACAAATGGCTTGAGAAGATTAAACTGGAACTTGTAAATTCCTTAACTAAATTCCTTAGGTTTAGCTGGGCCAGCATAACCCATAATCCTAGGAAAGCTCAGCGGGACCAATTTCCCAGCCCAGGATCATCTGAAGCTGGTTTAAAACCCATGTTGTCAATTCCAGTATACAACTGATCTGTTACTTATTAGGAATGGAAACTGCAAAATAATCTTCCAGGTCAAACCACAGGAGATGGTGTAAGCTTTTCTTGTGTCTGCAGAATAATCTCAATCTATTTTACCTGTAGATCTTGTACCATGAGGCCAGCACAAAACAAATACTTTTCCTGGTCCATTCCATTCTCACTTTTACTCTTTTTGTATCTACACAAAGAAATATGTGTTAAAACATTGGATTATCATGATGGAAAGAAACATTAAAATATATATCGAATGCATTAGGTTTCCATATACTGAATATTACTATGTTTCATAAGATCCTCACCTCTTCTATGACTCCTTGGTGCTATTGTCTCTCTCTCTCTCTTTTTTTTTTTTTTTTAAAGAGATGTGCTTGAGGAATACAGTTTGCACGTGAGAAAGAGCTTTAATACTTCTCTCATGCACCCATATCCTATTCATATGGTAATTACATAGTCTAATATCAAATTCATTTTTTTTTCTTTTAAAATGTTGTAGATTTATAACCAACTCTGTGAGAAGAAACGACAGAAGAAAAAAAAAATGCATTGTGTTTATGAGTCTTCAAGGAATACAACAGTGTGCCTGGCTGCAACCATCCCAGTCTGTTAATCCTAACCAAGGATCTCCAATCCTTTGAATAGCTGATTTTATATCTACATATATAAATATATATTTATATGGTGTATGTATATGTATGTGTTTTCCTTCTAGTTCTTCTGTTGCACAAAATATGGCCAAGAAAGCAACAGTAGAACTCCTCAAGGACTTGCACGATTCACTATAGGCTTAATGAAGCTTCATTCTTCAGCACCAATGAATCCGTAATAACTACAATGATTCAGAGATATTTCACCATAGAATTACTAAATCAACAGGAAAACAGCAATATGGTAAAGGCAGAGCATTACTTCAAACTGTCAGCAACATTAAGATAGTATCACAAAGGTCATTGGGTTAAAAAAGGTGGAGTCAAAGGTATGCGAGCCCTGCTCTGTGGCACATCCTGTTCTGTAATAGGCAAACCAGACTTTACAGCAACACAATATGCTGTGAACTCTCCACTACTTTTCTGTTCCTGTATCTGCGTGTTTCAGAATCCCTCCATCCCAGGAAGAAGTAGGAGCATTTGTACAAGCACAAACATGTTTGCTAAGAATGAAACAAAGTCTACAGAAACAGCAAATTTCTCCTGTTAAGCCATACCTAATTCATTTTCTCTGATGGGACTTTGCAAGCGTGAATATTACAGTTACAGGTTAAAGAGAAGAGAGATAACGAACTGATTTTTTTCCTTCTAGAATAGAAGGAAACTTAACTGCATTTTTCTTAAAAACTGGGTATGGTCCTCAGTAAATTCTATTTCCACCAATTCACAAAGACGTGGAGAAAGTGAAGGTAAGGTAACCCGTTGCAAAAACTCAGTGCACAGAAGGTAAACACTTGCATATGGTACAGAAATAGAAATGATGATGACTAAGAAAACTAAAATGGACAACCAGGAGGGTGAATGAGACAATGATCCTGGACAGATCAAAGAAAGAAAATAAACTAATTTCATAAGTGTGACGTGGGGTACAACAGTCTACAATTGCATGAGGTTATGAAGGAGTTAGAGAAAGGGTAAGACTACACAATTGCACTATACTGGCTTTCATGAAACCATTCTCTTTAAATAATATAAGCAGAAGAAGTCTAAAATGTTTCATAGAATTCCTCAGAGGCTTTAGCTACAAAAAAGCATTTAATAATTTTTCTGTCTCCTGGCTGGAAGAAACAAATAACCCCTTCCTACACCTGTATCCCATATCTGCCTATTCCATCCTATCTTGGACTGAGGTACTCTCTGCTTTATTTTGTTGACCTACAAGAACTATAGGGTACTGAACTTCAGGAGATCTGGGTATGCATTTAAAAAGGAAGGCTGTAATCACACATGAAAGGCAAATATGAAAATCTGACATTGTGGACAAGTTAATCTGGTTAATATTAAATTGTAATGGAAATATGCAGATTTTAAAAATTCTCGTAAGAAGGTGTGGTTCTTTTTTCAGTAAAAGTCCACTAGGTTTTAGGATAAAGACTTTCGTTCTTCTCAATGTATTCTTTTATCATATTCTATTGATCTGTTTTCTGAAAGAGATAGCTGCCAGTTTATGTTCAGTTCCAGTGCAATTAGTCATTGCTACCAATCATACTGTTTTGGAGTGCAAGCTTTTATTTATGTAAGTATGACAAATATATATTAAATATAGATAAATAATGACATAAATACACTGTAAAGACAGTGCTTTCAAATTAAGTGTTCTTTTTATATGGGAGAACCTCATATAAATTATAACTCATTGGTCTGCCATTAGGTAAAGGATTATTTATTCTAAGTTACAGACTTCATTTTTCAGTTGCTTGTAATAAGCTTGATACCTTAGTAATGTGTGTTGATTTACCTCCAGTACTTTGCACCAAGTGCCTGACAATTTTCAGCTACAAGAAGTTGACTTTTTAGTGCTGGGCAGAAAATGGAATTGTAAGACAAGTTGTTATTTCTCCTTTCTTTTGGAGTTAAAAATAGGATTGTTTTGTGTGCTGGTAATTGGTTGAAGACAATAACAGTCACCTAGGCAGCTGAAGAGAGTGTGCTAGCATGCCAGCTCTCTATGTTGCAGAGTTTTAGGCACAGAACCACAGCTAACTAAAACCTGTGTGTCTGTAGGCTGCAAATAGCGTAGGGAAATGTACAGGACGTTGAAGCTGCACTTCAACCAACAGCATAGTCCTGGCTTTGCAACCACCCAAGTTCTGTGCTTAATCATAAATATCATTAGTGTTTCAAAGTTTACTATTGGGGTATAGCTAGTATTTAATTTGCTGAGATATTAACAAATGAAGGGACTCTTAGAAGTTACAGTCACTTAACACAAATAAGATGTGACATTATGTATATGCAGTGCTCTTGCTAGGTCAACAGCTATCTTAATCTGTACACGTTACCTCCCTAATGTCTCAGAAAACTACCTTCTCGCTGATAAGATGTACATAGTACAGTCAGGCTACCAGTTGACTCTGGGCTGTCCTTGGGTTGGGTAGGATTTCCAAAAAGAGATCAAAATTTAAGGTGTATTCACTGTGATAAACCCGATGTGTTACATTACCCAAGCTATAGCATTTGCAAAAAGCTAACTTTTCTAATTGGATGAACAGTATGTTCAGTATGGTGTTATCCAACATATTTGCAAAGGTGAAGGTACTAATAATCCTGACATACGGGTTGCTGGATAGACCACTGCAAGTACTATGTTAATATTCAAAATGGAACAGCTCAGGCACAAAGTTGCCACATCACAGAGAGGACTGGACTAGTGAACCCATGGAGAACCCAGACACAGCAGGCCCTCCTCCACTTCACTTAACTGGAGCCTCCAATATCCACACCACCACCTCCTCTCACCCCATGGCAATAGTTTGTTGCATCCAGTGCAGAAATATTCCTACATAGAAGCTTCTTTATTTGAAAGAAAATATGACTCCCATTCCTCTTTACACAGTTCATTACATTCCTGCTGGATGCACTCAACTCATTTTGAAAAAGTGGTGAGACAGATAGTAACTTCACACTGCAAGATTGTGGAAGCTGCATCTGAAAACATAGGTACATCTTAGCCAAGTCTTGGTAACAAAGAAATGTTTAATTTTGTACATCTATACCAGCCAGCCTATATTCATATCAAACTGATTTGCGCTCCAGAAACTATCAAAAAAGACAACGTAGATTTGTTACAAAACCTGAAGGCTAGAAAATTTGTCTTAGTTTTATGTATTACAATTATTCTTCATGTTTCTACAATCACACATACAATAAGGCATCTATATTTTTTATTCCTAATACAGCTCTATTGCCCTCTTCCCCAGGTTTACTAGCAAATGTGGGTACCCCAGCATCTTTCAGAACACATCCAACAGGATACAAGAGCTAGCATAAAACAAATGGGATATTAAAAACTGCGGATAAATAGTGTTCGATTCCCATCTTACTGAGAAAGCAGATATCACGAAACTATTCAAAAAGTATAATGAGATTAAAAAAAAAAAAAAGAGGTCACAGAAAGTGAGCCCAGGGAGAGACTGGTCAGCAAAAGAGGTAATGAAAAGATCATTTCCAGAGAGATAATTGATGTAACAGTTTATTTGATCAAGATTTGGTATTTTAATTAAGAAAAAGCCGGAGGATATAAAGAGCAGATACACAATAGCAGAGAAAATGGAACAGTAGAGGTAGGAACAAGTAGAGTTTAATGTCTTTCTAAAAGTGATGTTATGCTTGAACAAGATTTTTTTTTCTGATTCAAATATAAAATAAAAAAGATTTAAGAAAATGTATTCAGAGACTGCTTCTTGTCCTTGTATTTTTTCCATTCCCTGATAAAAAAAAAAAAAGGAACAGACTATTTTTATTTTTTTTTTTACACTCAATCACTAAAATACATCTTAATGGACAACTGAACGCTATTCCCAGCATTAAAAGTGGTGACCCAAATGTTTAAAATGAGATCATCACATTTTTTCTGCCAAACCTCAACCATATAATAACTGATTTCTGCCCCCTCTATTAATATTTCAGGAAAAAAATCAGCTGGCAAAGTGCTAAACCAATGTATTAAGCTCATAAGTTTTGTCTCTAACTATTTGGCAGGAAACAAACAAAAAACGGCAAAACATTGACTTTTTAATACATTTTAAATAGACTTCTGGCTTGCAGAGAACAGATTTGCTTCTTTTATTTATTACCTAGATCACCAAGAGAAGTGGCAAAAGTTGGGTACAGAAAGAAAAGAAACAAGCACCATAGAGCAGACTGATGAAAATTTGCTACCATGAAACATCAATCAGTATGTTGCATGTAAGCTCCAGAAATGTATGTAAATGACAGTCATAAGTACTTCAAAATATTTCTGCAGTGGAAATTTGTTATCTTTGCCCCAAGAAGGAATTATATGCCCAAAGACCGTGTGAAGTGAGACCTTTCTTTCTATTTTTTTTTTTAAAGGGAGAGGCATCCACAGTTTTTACAGTCTCAAATAGGGTTTAGGTGGAATGAAAATAGAAGACAGAATTTTCTAATATTATCTTCTTTGTGCTTTTATCAAACATAAATAATCTTGTGAAGAAATGTAATCTCCAGATCATTTCTTGTGCTCTGAGACTTAATTCTGCAGAAACTGATTCTTGTTAACAAGTTGCAAGTGAGTAAATAAGCTAAATGATTAATTTTTCTTCAGTGTGTGTAAGCAGATGAAGTTTGTATGTTTTGAATGTCCTTTGCTTTGTAGAAATGGGTCCACAAGCACAAATGTGTGGTAGAACATGCTCAAAGATTAGTTAAGTACAAGCTTTAATAGCATAGGAACCTTAATTTCTCTAAACAGCAACTTCAAGGTGGTATGTGATCAGGAGGAACAACAGGCAAGTACCTAATTTTACTGAGTATTTTAACAATATTAACAATCATAATTTTTCTTTTGTTTACTACATTTTTTTACATTCTGGTGATCTAGCCCTGCTCCAGGAATAAGCTCACCACAGTAAATCCATTAATGACTTTACCTACTACCAAATTTGACTTCACTTTAGTATTAGTATTTCCCACAACAAATTGATATAGTGGGTCACCTTCAACATAAAGTATGTTTCCAGCTTCGAGACGTCGGTCCTCCTCTTGAACACCGGCTGCGTGCGTTGAGGCCTTGCTTCAAGGACGTGGTCAATCATCGCTCATTTGTGGGAAGTAGAGAGTAATTTCTTTCCTCTGCACTTCCATATAGCCTTCATTTATTTTGTTTGTTTGTTTTCCTCCCTTCTTTGATTTTCCTTTTTTCCCCTCCCTTTCCCCTTTTCCCTTTTTATTTCCCCTTAGTTAAATTGTTTAGTTCATGGTAGTCTTTATTTAATTATTATAATTATTTCCCTTTAATTAAATTATCCTTATCTCAACCCGTGAGTTGTTCTTTGCTTTACTTCTCCCCCTCCTCATCTAAAGGAGGGGGAGTGAGAGAGCGGTTGTGGGGTTTAGCTGCCCAGTACGGTAAAACCACCACACCAGTCCTCATCTGTTCTAATATTGACCATTGTGCTCATTTGGTTCCAATTATGTTTGTTCATGTTGATACCATTATCCTGGAACCATGCCGGTTCCAGGATATGTGATGTAATGCTTCGAAATTTTCTTGCATCTTCTGTCAAATTGCTTTCCCTTCCACAGAGAAAGGGCACAATTGTTCAACTTTCATAAGCTTTAGGCATGAAAATGAGGTGAACTTTAGATATGCAAAGATCTAAATAGCCCCAAACAAACTGTGAGTGGTCTGCCTCTCCTCCAGGAAATGTCAGTATCTGCAGTCAGCAAACTATCCTAAAAACTTTTCCCAGGCAACATGTAGGAGGCACGGGGATGCTGAACTTTTGTTCTCATTTCACTCACCATCTGGTTCTGGTACTAACTTCTTCCAGTCCCAGACTGGAGCAGCATAGATTGGCTGACCTGTTGTAAAGTTCCATATTCTCAGCTATTTGATCAGTGATCAAAACAGAGATAGAACATGTCATTTAGTGTTTCATAATTTGTCTATTATCATACTATTTAGTGGAAAATGTCCTAATAAATTCAAATATAACCTTCAAGGGTCACAAACTGTTGTTGAATCGGTTCAACAGAAGTATTTAGCAACTTATTACTGCATCACAATGCTGGTTACTTTTTTTTTTTTTGTCTTTATATTTTGTCTGCAGGTTTCAACTGTCTTCAATCAATAATGGAAAGGAATACACTATAGTCTCTAAAAACTCATTACTTTCACTCCTCACACTTTTTTTTGGGTGGGGGGCAATTGCTTTAGACAGGGACACTAATTTTGTTGAGAAGCTAGGACACTATGTTGTAAATACAGAAAGCACTGAGGTGAAGAATATACATCTTTACTGTTGATCTGTTTTTCTGAATTCTTGGATCACCAGTAGCAATAATGTCAACACATCAGGCATATGACTGACCAAGGTAATTGCAGGGAACATTTTGCATTGCTCACAGATGGCAATATCTTTCACATAAGTTAAATACTACAAATTACAGGAATGTCAGGAGAGGCAGGATCTACATTCTGTACCAACCTAGTTTTAAGGTCCTAGGGCAACTCACAGTAATTTTATTTTAGTCCTTTCTGCTTTCAAAGGCAGTAACATTCGAAGCAGACAAGGGTACAGGAGGGTAAAATCTGAACTGCTGATGTGATCTTCAACACCACCCTGTACAAGTCTGACCCTTGGAGGCAAGGAAACAGCAGTCACATTCACCTGCTGCCTGACAGTCCATCCAGGTGGATTCATTAGCCTTATACGAGCTCATTTTACAAAATGAACTGGTTTAGCTGACAGTTGCAGGGGCACTTTCGTTAAATTAATTGAATTTTCAAGGAACAGCGTGTATAGGATTTAAATGCATTTTAGTCTGGTGATGCCCTTTGAAAGATATTAATTTGTTAAAAGTCTCCCTAATAAAACCTTCCACCAAAGAGCCATCAGCAGCAAAAACAACGCAGCAGATGAGGCATAAAGCTGCTTATTTAAACCCATTGTAATAACCCCCAAAACAGCGGTTCCTGCCACGTGACAGACAGAGCCTTTTGTAACCCTGAATCACGGTGTGAGGCTGGAGACAAGAAATAAAGATCAGTCTTTTGCCAGAGACTTGACAAGCCACACGTTTACTACAACAGCTCATTACAAGCACTGTTAAGGGAGCATTTTTCCATTTGTCTTTTCACACACACAATAGTTGGTCACAGCAGTGTTTGTGTCCCTAATCTGATTAGCTCAATGGTGTCTAAAAGTCTCCACTCCTACAGCAGTCAATTTACAGTAAGTATTGAACTGAAATAAAGCAATGATTAAGAACGTAAGCGTGGGCAAAGGCACTTGGAAGCACACGGGAGAAGAGGAAATGAAATGATAGGCGCTGTAGGCTCTGCATTTCCAAATTGCATAATTCAGTCACTTTGCTTGGCCTGCTCCCTGTACAGGAACACCACGCTCAGCTTTGCTACCTCATTGATTTGTGTGCACAGAGGATTCAATACTACAAACTGTACAAGAACCCTTCTCTCATCCCCAACCCCTTGCCCCAACAATTCTACTCTTTTAAGGCAAAAGAGATTTATTTATTTATTTATTTATTTATTTAGGTCTGGGTCTATTCTCAGTAGTGTAAAGAAAAATTAAGTACAAGCTACGCACCAACCTGAAGGCAAGAGCTTGCACATGCCTTTGATAAATATGCAGTTGTGTAATTTCCAATTTTCTGTATAAGCAAGCTTTTTCTTCTAGTCTAAACTGAACCTTTTGTAATATTCTGAACTACAGAAAGCAGATCAGAATCACTGGACTGGAGCATCTAGGTAGACCCCACAAATTAGATGTATCTAAGTTTTTTCATTTCAGTTGCCCGATCAGGAAACTTTGGGTATTAAAAAAAGAGCTACTTTGTAGTATATTAGCATGTAGAAATAGCATGCCTGAACAGTAAATCCACATACAAGGATTTAAAACTATGCAGGAGCATTTACTTAAAATTAGGAAACAACATTTATATAGCACCATTTAGGATCCTGTGCATACTTACTTGTGTGGGACTGATCAATTATCAGAGTACATGTAATGTGATAACAGAATTAAAGAGCATGTAAGGACCCAGTAAAGCTATGGGATACATTTGCACGCAATCATGACCTGGATTTTGCAGCCTTAAGTTTCTTTTAGAAATCTGTGCTGCTCCCTCCATGCTTTTCATGGAAAAGAAAAACAATTGCAGCAAGCACTACATGCTGAACCTGGCAATAAAACTGCTGCAGCTGCAGACAGGGATTTGGCAATGTCTGGGAACATTCTTTAGTTCCCTGGGCCTCATGACTGTCACACACAGCATGGGCCTACGACATCGGTGGTGGCACGAGCCCTGCCTCAGTACTCCAGTGCTCTGACAGTTTGCAATGCTGCTGAGCTTTGGAGAATGAATGAAAGCACAAATTACCAGTGCACATCTCTGAGGTGTGAAAAAAAATAATAATAAAATAAAAATTAAGTATATCTAATGTGTGGTGTCTGTCCATGTGTTTCAGTCCAGTGGTTCTGAGCTGCTTTCTGTAGCTCACAGTATTAAAATAAATAAATAAATAAATAAATAGACTATTCAGGTTAACTGGGTAAATTATTCTTGTCTGGGGGCATTATCCATACTACATGTCCTCTAATGCTTACCATCTCTCCTTAAATCCAGTGGCACTGAACTCTGGGATAGAAACAATACGAAAACACTTTATTCTCACAGCTGCTTTTCTTCAAAACAGTGGAATTTAATGAATGTTCAGGAAGCAGTCACTACATATATTTTTATTATGATTTCTTTTCCTTTTATAATGCAGTGTGTCAGGAAACAAACAGATCACTACCAGTTGCCGCTAGGTTTACTCCTGTCTCAGTGTATTCACCACTGGAAGGCAACAACCTACATAATGTTACTCAATAAAAGTAAATCTTCACACTGAGAAAGTGTGAAGATTGCAAACTGAAGTACCCAAGTAATGAAATGACAAGCTATTTATTCTGTAATTATTCACAGTCGCTTCAAATGTCCTATTTTGTTGTTGTTGTTGTTAACAGTATAGCTCAATCTGCCTTTCCCTCACAGAAAAGTAAGGGGTACTGGGCAGATAGCAACCTTGGAAATTTTATTCCAGTTTCCAAATGCAAATTGGCTAAACTGATAAGACCCTTTTGGCAATTCGAGGAACCGTGAAAACCTTGCGAACCTTTGTTCAAAGCTAAGGATTTTAACTTGACTTGAGAAATTGCATATCCTTCTGCCTTGCTACTGTTTTCCTGCCCTCTGCTCCACATGCCCATCAAGGGCACGAAAGGCAGATGTCTTCATGGCTGCCCTGCAATGTGAGAGCCAACTAAACTGCAGAGAGTGAAATAAAAAGATGATGGACAAGGGGTGTCCCCACTGTTTCTTCAGAGGTGTTTGAAGGGTTGGGATTATCCTCGCATAGCTCAGTGAAAGGTGACTGCAGAACAGAGAGGTAGGTACTTGCGGAGCATGCAGCTCCTTGGGAAGAGAGAAAAAAAAACGGGCTTATTCTCATAGCAAAACCCACCTTCACTTGGCTGCAGGATCAAAGATAAAAGAAATCCAACCAACTAAAACACACAGGTATGCTATTATTCAGTAATAGGATGTGATGCTCTTCAAGTCTCTGATCGCGCCCTTCAGATCCTGCAGATGGGTGAGGAAATCAGCCATGGAGTCGGTCAGCTTCATTTAGTTGTCACCTCCAGTCATCTATTTTGCCCACCTGAAATTAGAAGGATTTTGTACAATATATTGCCTATTTCAACTTACATGCATCCCCAAACATCAAAATGCCCTCCAGGCTGCTGCAGTAAGGAGGTGTGGTTTATTGAAAGTTCAGCATTTTCATAGGGGGCTTTATTGGAGCCAGCAATGGGTCAGTAACAGAGAGATATCTGCCAAAGAGGCTACGATCTAATCAAAATTGACTCCTGTTCTTAACCCAAGGAAGGTTTACAGCATGGATATGCAGTTCAGACATAACTGGGGAGCACTCCATATGGCTGTTATGAAGCTTATTCGGAAAAAAACTGCTAGGTCATTTGCAATTACAGTCATGGTCTGTGTGCCTCACGCATAAGGAGACACAATAATTTTCCAAAACATTCGGAAAAGAAAACTAATAAGAAATCCAACTCTGTTTACCGGAGGCAAAATGGTATTACCTGAATTTGGCACAAACATGGGAGTCAAATTCCTGCTCTGAAGCATAATCACAGACACCATATGCACCCCCTAAACAAAACCTGCAGAAATCCTGGGAGAAACCACCCTCCTGTGAGAGTGTCCTCCCATGCAGTGTTCCTCTTCCTCTTGGCTACACACCTCCCTCAGAAGTTTCCTCTAAGGAACACCCTTGCATCATGTAGCTCCTCGGATTGCTGCCTGGGACTACACAGCTGTTGAGCACTGCCACCTTCACACCCTTCCACTTGTTCTTCTTTCAGCTTCCTCACACTTCACACACATCAACAACAGGAAGACAAAAAGTATTTTTGCAGCTACAAGTTGGAAGTGTCTAACATTCATGAAAGCAGGAAAGTTTAACTCCAGTCCCAAGGTTGCTGTCAAATGAATACTTTGATTAAATATAACGAATAGGAGACACACACACACACACGATAATAAAATGCTGTTTCTCCCACAGTCACTGTCGTCTAACAAAGGTCGTTTGATTGTTTACAAAACAGATCATCTTATTTTACACCCGTGGGTAGCATTTCAGTTGTGGGAAGCAATTTCATTCTAATTTAATGGCAAGGAGGCATGCCTAACTTGAATTCCCATTATACCCACTTTCTGGCTTCAAGGAAATTGCACATTGTGAAGGGAGGTACATGTCTGTACTTGTTAAACTGTTAAAATTAATGTATTTAAACTTTATTTAGCATACACAATTTTATCCATTCTCCCAGAACCCCTTAACTGAAAACAGATTTAATGAATATTTTTAATATCGGTTGCAGAGGAAGCTGAATGCGTGGCATTCACTCCTGAACAAAAACATAAATCTAGCCATTCCTATGAAAGAAACTAACTTCCACTTATCACTAAATAATCCTACACCAACTCACAGCCTTTCTACCTTTAAACCCAGTTATTTTGCTCCCTTTCTTATACACTTACCTAATGCCTACATTTAAGAATAAATTTTATGATAACTCTGTAACTGGTATTTCATTCTTAATTGCTTATTTTACAGCAATAGTTAGACAGACAGACTGAGATAACGACCTGCTTATACTAAATGCTATAAATACTACAAGAGATATCTTGGCCTATAGATCTTATAGGCCAAATCACAGGCTTCTCTAGAGAATCAAGGCACTGTGAAGAAGCTACTATGATAGACAGTGTGCTATCAGAAAACAGCATGAGTTTGTATTTGTGAACACACTGCTGTCAGTATGTTCCTGGTAATTTCAGATAAGTAGCATCTTTTTTCGCTGCACCATTATGTACTCAGCAGAACATCCAAAAGCAGTCCACAAACTTCCTACTCCCCTAGGATGTATTCTGATGCATAAAAATGCCAAAAGCTACATAATAACAGAGTCAGTCAAACAAGCCACAATAAAGCTCTGTTTCCTTAACCAAGTATCTCAGGGTAGGAAATGCTCCATAATAAACACACTCTCATCACTTACCAGACAGTTGTTTCAAGCACATCAAAATAATAGTGGATTAAGTTAGTTAAGCAAGTATTCGGGCACCCTCATGTTTCCCATAAATACTATAAGACCATATATTGAAGCTGGTATTTCAGACTAGGTTTCAAAATTGATATAAATGATAAAGTTTTATGCCACTGGTAGTTTTCATGTTATTGGGCAAAATACTTACCACCACCAACTTTTTATTGCCTATTTTGGAGGCTACAAAGAGAACAGAGGTTAATGCTGGGATGATAAACTATTTTTAGGGAAGCACTTCTCTCCTTCGATTTAGTTTGTGTCACCAGACAGTCAAGGTAGGCTCTTAATTGGGTGCTTAAAGTTGGCTTCTGTAGACTAGCTGTCATTTCTACATCAAAAAATATGGTTTTCTTTGTCTCCTGGTAGGTTCTTTGCACCTACAATGCAGGAATGAGTAATGTACCCTGGCCAGCTGCAGGCAGCCCAACATCCAGCTACCACAAATTTACCTTGAACTTCCAACAATCTGAAGAGCTGTCATCAGGCAGACAATTTTTTCAATTTTCTTTCACACAAACTGTAAAAATTCCTTCCTTAAAAATATCTTAAGTCAGGAACAAAACAGATGTAGTTACAAGCTAGTGACAGCTTCTCTCTGCACTTTTTTAGTGCCTCTATGGCCAAAAATAGAGACTTTGGTCATTGCAAAGAGGAGTTTTTACCTTAACGTGGGAGAAAAGGCCAAAGGTAAGAGACTTGAATATAATGACACTATTAAGGGCATGCCTATGCAGCACAATACATTTTTTTGTGTAGTGATTTGCAAGCTATCCTAAGGACAAGTAAGTACAATACTTTCTCTAACACACGTTTCTGTTCTAGTTAATCAGCTCTGTTAAGAAGCTGGCAATTAGCATGGGTGTAATGTAGAGCTAATGCAGCCACAATTTTTCTATTTGTAACCTCATACTTACATGATAGTGCAAGGTGGAATGTAGTCATACCTTGTGTGCTATTTACACAGTAGGTTTTTTTTCTTTTTCCTTTTTTTTTTTTTTATGTAAAGATAATTTAGAAATTTATATACAGAATCAAATGCTGTGTGAAACAAACCTATGTTATACTGCAAAGTTCTAGCGATGATCCTCTCTCTACACTTGAATTTATTTTGCATGCTTTCGTAGTGAAGCATGAATATTGCTATTCATTTAACAGAAATGTTATATCTCTGGTGCCCAGAGCCGGGCTATGAAGCTGGTGAAGGGCCTGGAACACAAGTCCTGTGAGGAGTGGCAAGTTTCTCTGCAACTGCCTGAAGGGGAGCTGGGGGTCAACCTCTTCTCACAGATAACTAGTGATAGCACTAGAGGGAATGGCCTCAAGTTGCACCACGGAAGGTTCAGGCTGAAAATGAGGAGACATTTCTTCTCAGAAAGAGTGGTTAGGCATTGGGACAGGTTGCCCAGGGAAGTGGTGACATGGTGGCATCACAGTCCCTGGGGGTGTTTAAGGAAAGGTTGGACATGGTGCTTGGGGACATGGTTTAGTGGGTGACATTGGAGGTAGGGGGATGCTTGGACCAGATGATCTTGGAGGGCTTTTCCAACTTTAATGATTCTATGATTCAAGAATACCGTATGAAGGTTGATTGTGTTTGAAAAGACTCACATTCTGCTTTGTAACAGCAAAACTTGCTCCTTAATAGGTTCTCTCTCTAGCCTTCTCACCAGTACATAAACAGTATCACAATAGCAATATTAAATATATGTAGTTTATACACCTACAAAATTTAATTCTGGGGTCTGACAGAGCTCCAAACAGTAGTCATAAAACAAGTCAACTAGCTGAAGATTCCATTTTGCTGAGATTTGTAGAAATCATAGAAATCTCACTTAGAAAGGATTTTTTATCTCTCCAGTTAAGACAGTTTATATTGTCTTCCATTGGAGTCTTTTTCCCTTTCAACTTAATTTAAACCACCCGATAAGATAAATATTAGAAATGTTAGATAAATAGATGCTACATTTCCTTTTTTTTTTTTTTTTTTTTTTTTGTAATGTGACCAGTGGAGAGCATGGAAGGCAGTGCTTGAATAGCTACTCCTCTTTAATCTCAAAGCACTTTATATGGGAGGAAAGGGATCTTATGAGAGTGAGGGGCATGCTCCTGCTTACCCACAAATTAGCTTTGCGGACAGTTTCACCCACATCAGTAAGCACATGTAAGTGTGCAATCCCACTGACTTTCAGGCACCTTCACAAAAAAAAAGTGTAAAATGGCATTATTCTCCCACTTCAAACCTTCATTTGTGCTCCTTCATTTTTCTGTGCCAGTAAGGGAGGTTTTGCTCCAGACAGCTATCTTAACCTCTAATCTTTTAGGAAAACATAGCCAATTGGAACAAGATTAAAAGCTGCTGTCTAATGAAGGTCCTATGCTGATTAAAGAAATGCTGTTGTTGAAGAAAATGTAGAATCCGTCAGATCCATTACTTGTTCCTACTGTTCACATCAAATTTGAAATTTCCTGAGTTATGTAGTCAATAGAGCCTAAGAATTTTTTCTTGGGTTGGGCTGGTTTTGTTCGTTTGGTTGTTGTTGTATTTTTTTTGTTTGTTTTGTTTTTGTTTGTTTGTTTGTTTGTTTGTTTTTGGGGGGGAGGGAGGGAGGGAAGAGTGCATGGATGGGAGTCCATAAAAGGGCCACAAGGACTACTATATTAGCAAGTTACTATCCTTTTATATTTAGAAAAAATAATGTGAGTAGAAGCCACTGTCTTGTGTGCTGCACAGAAATTTCACTAGCACACTGAGAAAGATCAAGAGGGAATTTTTAGTTTTTAATTTAAATTTGAGTTTTACACATTATACAGATCAAATAAAGCAAGAATAGATCCCTTAGTTATTTTTAAAAGTAAATTTTGTAGCTCATCTGGACTTAATAACACATACAGTACAATACAGAAACACTAGAAAATGCCCTATTTATGATGTATAATTGAAACTATGCTTCAAATGTAGTCCTCCAAAGAAATTTTCCAGCCATTCTATGATTCTAAATTAATTTTCTTGCTCCTGCAAGCAAGTTTCCTGTATTCCTTTCAACATGAAAAATGCTAGCTCATAACAACCTTCTCACCCTATGAAAAGCCAGTTATGCTATTTTCCAGGTGTAATAAAGGGGCAGAAGGTAATTATCTCTAAAGGCCAATGCCTTGACAGCTGAAACACCACTTTAAAAATGCAGTGCTCTTTGTAACAGAGCCAGGTGATTCTTTTGAATACCTGTTGATAAACAACTAAATATTTATCCCCTAGAATCAGCTAGTGGTAAACTCATCAAAACTTCAGGAAAAAAAAAAATCCATGCAAACAATTCACTCATATGAGTGGGGTTTCTGTTCATATTCTTCAGAATCCCAGAGGTTTCATGATCCATCTTAAAAGTGTCGAATGAAAGATGATTCAGCAAAATGAGTTTGCATGTGTTATGCAGAAAACCACAAGTACGAACTTTCTGAAGGGTTCACAGTGTCCTTGGTATGCTATCAAAACACTGAAAACCACTGGCTAGAGTAATCCACTGCTTTACATCATATTACAGTATATTTAGCTGATAATATTTCTGTCACAGAGCAACCACGGAATATTTCCAATAAATTCTGACTGACATCAATTGAAATGCATCATTGACCATGCAAGGAGGATGAGTTATCAGGTCACGGAACTAACATACTGTTAAATTTTATGGTTAATCAGAATATCGTAGAATAAATATTCATGACAAAATTGATCAAGCTGTGATGCATAGTCAGTGGTACAGAGAGACCAGATTTGTGAATCCTTATAGACAAACATCGTTCATGCTGATGCTGTTGGCATTTCACTGAAAAACATAATTTTACAAAGCTGTCTTTACAAGCAAGATTCCTTGATCACATTACTTAAATAGGGTTGCTTTATCATTCCTGCTTTAGCCATTACCTCAGCCCAAATACATGGCTAGACCATAAATAATCTAAAAACACAACATAGCAGCAAAACAATGAATTTGTAGAACTATATTTCCCCTCTCACTCTCTCTCTCAGAATTATTAAAATAATGACTTTTTCGCTGAGTCTACAAGATTAAGCATTAGGCTATCTGGGAATTAATTTCACAGAATATTCTGTTGTTTCCCTTTGTATGGTTATGGTTTTGAGGATGTATTTAATTTAAACATCTTTGTTAACCTAGACAGCCTCATGATAGCAAAGAAGAGTTAGTGGTAGACAGGAGCTAGCAAATCCCTTTCTAGATGTGGCTCAGATTTGGACTAGCCTGATGCAAAAGCTGAAGTATTGGTTCTTAGATAACCATAATACATATCATATAAAAGCAGGTCTCCTCTTTACAAACTGTTTGATAATATGCATAAGGCAGAAAATCTTTCACCATTAGCATGCAGCTACAAGAGAGCAGTTAAAACAAATGGAGTATAAACACTATAAACCATAAGCAGTTATGAAACATTCTAAAGGTTGAAAAGTTTATATGCAAACAAGAGGAAATGTTAATTGCTCCTTTTTTTTTTTAGGAACTGATTTCCTACAGATAGTGATCTCCAGGTTTTAACATTTCTTCAAGAAATGTTAATTCCTTTCCTTAATTCTACTCTTTTTATCTTACAGAGAGCAGAAATAGCTAATTAAATCTGAGGTCCACACAACACAGGTTTGGGACAGAGTAATACTTAACCTGGGAACTTTGAAATTTAGAAAAGGTAATCCATGGAGGAACGACATGGGGTAGGAATGAAGGGCACAATGCTGTACTTTGTATTCCAGACAGATTTTTCTTCCTCAAAATTTTAAAATACTGTGGCTGGAAAAGCATGTTCTTAAAAAAATGCCCCCAGTTCCAAACACGGAATTTGTCCATGATGTAATTTAATTAGAGATAACTCCTAACATCAAGAGCCATAGCTTCTGAGCACCGTTCCTCTGTTAGTCTGGGAGGCTGTTTTACGTGATTGCTGTCGTGTGTCTATACTTAACACGTATCATAAATAGTTGTATTACATAACTCTGCTTTCAGGTAGCTGTGGGAAGCTCACTGCTTTCCTCTTTTAGGATACAAATCTCTCTCATGTCACAAAGCCCCTATCTGCAAGAAGCCTTATGCCTTCAGCTCTGCCAGCCCTTTGAACAAAAGCCGGCCAAAACCAGGAGCAGATTGCTCCTGTTAGAGGGGGAAACCAATGGAGACATTGCTTTTGACAGAGCTCTGTACAAAGCAGGTGCTACATCTTACTCCCTGGAATGTAGCAAAAGACAGCTTGTAGGCTAGAAGGCCTCCTTAAATGAAGCATTGCAGTTATAAGCAAAGAAATTCAGCTGTTTTAAGGGCTAGGCTGTCTTCTGTGCCTGCTGTTAAATTTTTCAGCTGTGCTGGTCCTTCCTACTCCATGTTCGTTAACAAAATCCTTGAAAAATAATAAAGGCTAGCCAAACCTTTCTTCCAGAGATGTCTTATATATTTATAGAGGGTGGCAGTGAAAAGTTGGAGCAGATAGTTTCCATAACCAGAGCTGACCTAACTTCTACACTTTTACGAGAAGTAGCTACTGCCATCTCTTAACAATATCCTCCCAATCTGAGACAGTGAGAGTTTCCTTTGCTTAATGTGGGCAGCTTCATTCTGAGACACCAGTTTCCTCACTGAGATCAAATTGGTTACAGTAATGTTAGACTTGCTTAGTATGAGAATAAGCCTGACAGTGGCCATGTATAAACACACCAGAATTATGAACTAATCTAGTCATTCAGAGGCATCTAACTTCTTAAATTCCAGCTTAATGAAACAAACCTCACAGATTTTACTTACCAAAGATACAGCATCATAAAGCACTGCTTTCAAAAGGAACTATAGGCACTTGATTTCTTAACAAAACACAGAAACAAAAATCAACTCAAATGTGAACATTTGTTATGAATTTAAGGATGTGGCAACTTGCATGTTCCAGAATAGTTCATATTCGTATCCCTTTTTAATGTGGATATAAACAAAAGCAGGTAAGTAGCCAAAACATGCAAAACTATAACCATTTAAAGAAATAAAATTCAAGCTGAATGACACATATTTAAACCATCAAAGAAGAGGTTATTCATTGTTATCTGGCTGCCCACCATTTACCAGCATAACCATCCCTCTCATCTGCCACACACGCAAAATGGCTTCTTCTCCTGTCAGCCTTACGTACAGGAGAACTGGTTTCCTCAGCTTCCAGACATCAAACAAATGTACCCACAGCTGTGCTGAAAACAGATAAGCTCAGCATTTCTTTCAGGTGTGATGTACCCATTCTAAGAGCATCCTGTGAAGAGCAGTGAGTTGTCCAGCATACCTGGCTGGCATTCTCTTCAAAAGCATAGTAAGGCGAGCGAAAAAGCACACGCACACACATTAGAAACCTTTCAACCTGCCAGAACTACAAAGAACCATTTCACATATTGTTGTTATTGATTCATATACAAGAAGAATAAAGACACCCACAGTGGAAAACACCAGCAATTTAAAAAGAAATGCTGTACTTGTAAACAAAATTCATTCCACTCAAGCTCCATTATCTACTGGTGCTACAAAACTCAGAGAGGAAGGTTATTTAACAGCTTAATTTGAATCCAGACCATTCAACAGACTGCTCATTGCTCAAAATCCAAATACCAGCAAGTCCTTACACCCTTTCAAAATAAAATACCTGTTATCCCTCTTCCATCTGCCCTCATCTCATCCCAGACAATGGAAGAAACGTGCTAATTTTTCCTACAGTATGCCAACAACTGTAACCCTAGTGTAAGCTGATTTTTCCATTACAGACCATACATCAACCCTTCCCATAACTTGAATGGGGATTTGGGAGATGGACAACAGCAAGGAAAGGATCAGTTGTGCAGAAGAGATCTGCAGGCATGCCACAAGGGCTGCTGAGTGGAAAGGCAGAAGGTATGTTCAGGGCAGCCTTCTGCAGGAAAACCTCCTTCTGGAACTCATTCCCAACAGAAGCAGAGCTGCTGTGCAAAGTGTGTCAAAACAGCATTAGCAAAATAACTAGGGTAAAATTGATTTAAATGATTAAATGAAACTGTTGAGAAAAGCTTTTTAGCTGCTCTTGAAAAAAAGAATTAACTTATATTATTTAAATTACAATTCAGTAATTGACATGTATTTTTAAAAAGGATATAATCACTTTAACATCAGATATGCAGACCTGTGTGAATAAAAAAGAACTTACAATTGGCACTTTCCACACAATATTTTAATGGCAAGATTAGATATCTATATTAAATTAGCAGCAGTTTTCTGCAAGACAAGCTATTTCCATACAGTTATACTTCTCACAACACTTCTAGGACTTTATGCTATGACTTGGTATAGAGCGGCACAGTGCCCTTTCTGGCTATGAAGGCCAGCCACACTTTGATACCAGACTCAGAAGTACTGTACACCATGGACACTTTCTGAGCTCCTACCAAGTGAGATGGCACTGCTGATAGACTCTCACCTGGCTGATTCATTGCAGATGTACTAACTCAAAGCACTACTTATAAGGAAATATTAATTTTATTAAAAGCACGCAAAAGACAGTATGCGTGCACTAGAACACAAAAGTATACTTGAAAAAAGAAGGGTAGTATCCTTGTTACGCAAAGAGGTTGTATTTGGTTATTTTTGAACCTGTACCTTGTATGCCTTGTGTATCTGATGGAGAGACTCCTGGGAGCAGACTACAAAGGGAGTTTAATTGTCCAAATGCAGCCTTTGCTACAAAATATGCAAAACCAAATGACAACAGCAACAGCCTTTCAAATTCCTGCTACTGCTCTGCCTTTTCTAGCTGTAATTGTTGTGGAAGCTACTATAAACACCGAAATGGCTCCTCTTGGTATAAGAAAGTACAATGAGAGACTATCTATGACTGTGCATACACTGTGACAGTGAAGTACTCAGCTTATCTGCACAGATAACAATCAGCATTGGAAGGTTACAAACACCTCTGACTTTGAAAGCAATTCAAAAAAGAGAGAACTGTACTGTTATTTCACGGAAGCACAGAACATACAGGTCAGAAGCGACCTCTGGAAACTACCTGGTTCAATACTCTGCTCAAAGCAGGTTCATTTCTATCAGGATGCTCAGCAACTTGCCCCACTGAGGTTTGAATATTTCTAAAGATGGGTATATCAGAAAGAAATTCACTGATCACATCTCTCTAAACCCACCAGTCCCACCCAACTTTTCACCTCCTTTCACGTGCATTTATCTCACCAATTTAGTGAGAAGAAAGCTACGGAGAACTCTGCCAAAGGCCTCGCTAAAGTTGAAGTCCACAATACGCACTGCCTGCATGGTGCCAGCCACCTCATCACAGAAGCAGCTGGGTAGGCTGGGCAGGCCTTGCCCTTGGTAAACCTGTGCTGGCAGCTCCCAGTCACCCTCTCTTTCTACAGCTGGAAATGTCTTTCAGGAGCACTTGGATCCACACACGTTCCAGAGAAGTGGCAGAGATGACCAGTCTGTAGGTGCCTGGATCCTTTCTCCATTCTTCTTGAAGAAAGGTGCAACATTTTCCATCTTCCCATCAGCAGAAACGTCCCCAATTGTCACGACCTTTCAATGTCAAATGCCAGCACTCAGCACCCTTTGGTGTAACATCTGATCCCATGTGCATATCAGTGGGTGAAGTGCTCCCTAAACCCCATCTTCCTCTCCTGTGTGTGCTGTCTCCTTGCTTCTGAACTCTGCTAGGAGACTCGGGGACCTCAGTGCAGGCCTTATCAGTGATGAAAATGACAAAACCAAAAAAGACAAGCACTTTTGCCCTTTCCACCTCCTTTGTCATGAGGTTTTCTGCCCCTCCTGAGTGGAGGGGACACATTTTCCTTAGTCTTTCCTTTCACTGTTGATGTATGTATAGATAAACTTCTGTGCCCTTCACAGCCTCACCAGTTTCAGCTGCAACTGAGCATTCTCCTTCTTCACTCCACACTCAGGCAGCAGGTACTCTCTTCATAGCTCTTCCTTGTTTCCAGCTTCTCTTCATTACCTTTACGCATTTGTGACCATCTCCAGTCACGTTGTCCTCTGGACACCTCTGCTCTGTCCACGGAGCCCTTGCGTTACCTCAGGTTATGGGAAAACTGCCCTAGCTTCACAAAGTTAGTGAGTCTCTTTCTAAACAGTCAAGCAATCCTCATTCTTTGAGGAGGGTTCCCAGGAAAACGATTCATTCACGGGTTCATGCATGATGATATTTTAATCATCACAAGAACTTAATGCTAAAGAGAGAGGATCTCTATTTCAGATTCATGTGTAAACACCTAGATTTACTAATAATTCTTCAAATCACCAAGCTTACTTCTCAGCCAAGAAACCCTAACTCCATTTAAGCTGAAAATTAAGAATGCACAATGTTGAAAAATATAAGTATATATTACATATGAACACAACTTCACATTTAACTTGCACATTATCCTCCTGATTGATTATAGACTGCCGGACACAATTTTATCAACAGACATATATGCCATGCAAGTGGATTCAACACATGTCTACTGTCTAAGAAATCTGTGCAATCTTATAAGATACTTTGTGTTTTGAACAGCTAAGGTGCATATTTAAACAAATTCTGCTGTAAGCTTCAGATCTGAGACTGGCCTCCTTTTGCCAGTTTCTTGCATGCTACTCTTCCCACAATGCTGGTTCCCACAATGTTGCTTTAAATCCACCTAAATACAACTTTCAGGATGTTTTATAAAATTATTGCAATTACAGGAATTCAAAGGACAGTGACAATGCTCTTGATGTTTGTAGTATTTCTCAATTCTCATGCAAAGGGAAGTCTTTTTTGTCTCTGCTTTTGTAGATCCTTGTGGATTACCAAAACACTCAACCGCAGAAGACAAGATCCACTAACCCAACCTACCTTCATTTTCAAATTGCAGCTGGACAGCTTTGAGTATTTACAGCCTTATACTACAACTGCTGCCTTTTTCATCTCCTACTATTCGAACAGCAGTTGGAGACAGATGACTTAAATACCTCACCCAATGCAAAATGCCATCCTGTATTCTTCTCAAGAACATGGTACTAATCATCTCAAAAGAGCTCAGAGGGGACAGGGCTGACTACATGAACGTCAGCAACAGAAAATGATATCATGACTAAATGTTAAACTACAACAAGATATGCAGTGAGAATTTTCAACTGGATAGCCTTCAAATGAATAATTCATGCTTTAAGCTAACATTATCTTTGTAACAATAGAAGAAAATCTTGGATCAAGCTTTTACGTACCAACTTGAGTTTTTTCACACCATAGTTCACAAATTGATATTATGTCAGTATATACTTTTAAAAAAGCTAACTACCAGGGAATATTTTCAATATATGAAGAGAGAGCAACAGATTTCAATTCTGCTTAGCCAGCAACCCTTTTCTACAACGTGATCTTCCAGCTCATGAAGATTCAGCTACCATTCTGCTGCTCCTAATTTAATCAATTCTCTCCTCTTATTCAAAAGGAAATCAAAATCACCTACACTTGAACTCTCATGGCCAATACTCTCCTCAGTATATGCAGTCCAAATATAGAATAGATTTATCTTAGGTGCAGAGACTAAGTCTCAATATCCTGCTATTCCTTTCAAGCTGGGTAAAAGCAATCCAGAAGAAAAAAACAAATTGGAAGTTTATTTTCTTATTTTGGAGTAAAGAGCATCTATACACATCCTTTTTAAAGGAGAATATTATTTTTTTTCTTCAAGTAGTGGAAAAAGAGAATTAAATATCTTTGCATATAAACAATTATTGTTATGGTTAACAATAGAACTGTCTTCTGCTATTAAAAAGCACAGTATGAGAAGTAATGGGAACTGTGGGGTTCTAGATTTATGAATAAACAATTTGCTTTACAGCATTCACTAGGATATATCAGCTTCTTGCAGTCCAGCTGATATAAAGAACAAAGTCTGAATTGCATATGTGCTTTTACATCTGCAAAATTAGTGCAAGATAGTAGAAATATCCTTTCCATGGAACGTAAGAAGCACAATTGACAGGAGAAAGAGGAAAAAAAAAAAAAAAGTTGACAGTTGACATATGAATCAGAAAACAGTAAAAAGATTTAGGAGGGGAGTGCCTTCACCTTCTGACATACACAATTAAGGACAGTTCTGACCCTGATGCTCAAAGGCCCCTAAGAGTTTACAGTCCATTAACAGACAAAATAAAACTTTACAAAGTTCTTGCATCTAATCCTACACCATCATTAAAGAAAGGCATTACTCACTCCCTGGTCTCTACTTATGGTATCTTCTCTTCATCAGCCTGTGAACCCAGACATAAAATCATCCATCATCTGCATGGAAACGTTCTGCTGCAGCTTCCTTTACAAAAAGAAAGCAGCAACAGACTTGGTAAGCATTTAAGGAAAGATACTGCTACAATAGCACAAACACAACCACTTTCTTTGAGATTAAAAGAAAAAATACTACACACTGCTAATTTAACACATTACCTCATGTATTTTATTTGCAGTGACCATTTACTGGTTAAATTATAAGGATGAACAGCATCACACTAAGAAGGCAATTGAAATGAAGAAATTTTCATCTGCAGATTTCTTCCCAATTTACATTCTTACAGTGAAGGAAATAAATTACTCTGTAAAGCAGAGCAATGGTGTAGAAATAAATGGTTTTAAATTTCCACTTTCAGTGCAATTTGTCTTCTTGGATAGTTCTCAGACATTCCAATGGCTAAAGTATTGGAAGATGAATAATTTCAGATGGGTTGTTTCACTGCAAGACCTTGAACAACTGTTTTCACCCTATCTGTGCCTCAGTTCCCTGCCACACACAGAACAAATAAAAGTTATATGGGCTGAGCTGAGACAATGAATGGAAATTGTTTCTGGAATGAAAGTGGTGTAACTCATATATTCTGGTCTGTCCCTTTTCTTAGTGTAGTTCCTTTCACCTTTAATGATTAATGAGGTAAATGACCTACTTGGCTCACTTTGTCCATAGATGGAGCAACTTGAAAATATTCTTAGGCAATAACATTTCTTACTTGCATACTAAGCCTGTTCCATCAGGAATGTTGATTTCCTCCTCAGAAATCCCCAGGATTAAAAATATAAGTATAGAAGAGTATAGTAGTTAGGTCCTTCATACACTGACTACACCACCTGCTGCTGAACTACCATCAATTAACTGCATATAAAATTTTTTATAAAATAGCTTCTCCAATCTCCTGAATATATGCTATATTGTCTATCAATGCAAAATGAGCATTAACATGACTAATTTCATCACATGTGATTTTGTACTTAGTCTGAAATACTTTAAAATCATAAACACCATATAGAGTTCCAACACTGCTCAAACTTTATTTTATGTACACACCATATTTCAGTGAATTGTTTCTAGTAAAAATTTTAATTTCAAGAGCTTTAAATTCTGTAAACAAATTTAGCTCAGCTCTAATTGACTTCTACTAAAATACAAGGACACAAGTTTCTAGAAATATAGCATGTATACATTCTGTCAGGAACCTTTCAACTTATTTCTGTCCCTCTGCTGACCACAGGTTGTGTGGGGTTAGAATGGAAAAGCTGTAATTTCATTATTTCATTCTCTGTAAAGGCTGCATTGCTTTCAATGGGGGAACACAGATGCAAACGAATCATAGAATATCCCGAGTTGGAAGTGACTCATAAGGACCATCAAGTCCAACTCCTGGCACTGCACAGGTCTACCCAAACGTTTAGACCATGTGACTAAGTGCACAGTCCAATTGCTTCTTAAATTCAGAGAAGCTTGGTGCAGTGACTACATTCCTGGGGAGCCTGTTCCAGTGCGCGACCACCCTCTCGGAGAAGAACCCCCTCCTGACATCCAACCCCCAGATCTCTGCAGGGCTGCTCTCCAGCATCTCGTCGCCCAGTCTGTATGTAAAGCCAGGGTTGCCCCATCCCAGGTGCAGGACCCAGCACTTGCATTTGTTAAACTGCATGTGGTTGGTGATCTCCCAGCTCTCCAATCTGTCCAGATCTCTCTGCAAGGCCTGGATGTAGCGAGGTGGCAAGGCATGGGATGTAGCAGGACAATACAGCTCAAGTTTCTTGACTAATTTGCAAACATTTTGAAAGCCTTGTTTCACTAATGTGTAAAGTAAGTTGCTGCAATGGTTTAATTCACAAAAATCAGCAACAGTTCACAAACAGTACTTCTTTCTCCCCTACAAAGTATTTTGGCGATTAGAGTAAGTGCTAAGAGTAGGTGTGAGAAGCCCCCATACTGACAACATTTCTACATGGGTGGCTCACCACAAACCCCTCACAGGTCCTACCACAACCATCCAAGACCCTTAGAAGTGTCTTCAAGTGCTCATTATGGAGCACCATGAAAATGTTTTTCTAGTTGACAGCTTAGAAAATAAATGTGCCATTAATAACAGGACATTTTCTGGTTTCCCAAAGAGCATTTCCAGGGAAGGGGTAGAAATCAGGCAATGTCAGTTTCCAGAGTAGAGAAATTCCTGTAGTAGAAACCTACAACACCTGCTTTACCAACACAAGTTTTGTTTGCAAAGAAAAATCTGAGAAACAGCAAAAAGCACTGATGCAGATGGATGTTAGAAGAGCCTCAAATCATAACCAGGGTTACAAACCCCTAAACTGGGTAATGGGCTGTGCCTCTGGTGTTCCAACAACTGAGGTAGAAATTACAATAACTAGAGTCAGATTCCATTTTTTGATATTACTTTTGTTTTTATTTTATTTTCTGCTTTTTAAGACAGAACCTGACCAACTCAAATATCTGAAGCTTTGTAGCTGGCCTCTGACCACCTTTTAAAGTCAATGCACTTCAGAGATACTGCTACATTAAAATCAACTTTCCGCAGAGAAAAAAAAATCAGCCAAGTTCATAGTCCCTACTGTCTAAGACATTAATTTATACACTTTTTCCCCCCTCTGTCACTCACTTTTTGCAGGTAAGCCTTTAACAAGAGCTAGCAAGACTTCTTGTTTTGATTGCACAAGTGAAAATAAAGCCCCTGGCAAGAGAACTGCAATAGTTTAGTAAATGTTGCAGCAGGAAAACTAGAACTAGCCTGTATCTCATGACTTCCCAAAAACCTTGTATCTGGAGGTCTTCAAGAAGTAGATCACATAAACACATTTCTATATTTCTGACATATATACATTCATTTATATTCCATTTCAAGACAACTACTGGCTGAAACAAACCAAAGCTTCAAACAGTATTATGTACTATGGCATGATGACAACACCATATCTTCTTTCTTTCAGCATCATCTGCAAAAACTGATTTGCTTCTAGACAAATGTTATATGTTTAGTTAATTTATTTTAAATGTATCTAAATTGCTCTCTTAGATAAAAAAACAAAGGTTTCAAAATAAAGGTTTTTAATTTAGGACAAAAGCACCAGATTTGCTCTTTTCCTAAAATACCCCCAACTGTTTCCTGAACTAAAACAAGCTTTTACTTTACATCTTTTTAATCATTTATCTTCAAATATTGATATAAAGCAGAATTTCATGCTTGGAAATATTTCTATAAATCTACATTTTGAAAGTTGGCAAAGATACTCTGATCTGCACAGATAATCACAAAAAATGCAGGAAGTGCTCAAAGAATGACTGTTTTCTGACTAAGTAAGCCAGAGGATTTACAACATTACAGTGCCCTGATTAATGAAATGATGACTAAGTCTTCTCAAACTGGGAAATGCCAGGGCTTGCTTATTTGTACCAGTCCACTGAGCAATTTTTCCCAAGAATTAATATTGCTTGCAGGCACATACTTTGAGGTCTCTGTGGACAGCCTGCTTGGTTTCTCATATTCCCAAATATTTTTTTTTATTGGTAAGATTAAACAATTAGCAGAAAAGCCAGAAGTCTTCTGTATTAAACACTGAAACCCATTCATGATGAGCTTTTGGACAGCTAGATTCCTTCAACAAAAGAACTGAAAGGGCAAGAGAAATACTCTTATTAGCACAATGGCAGGCACAGGATAAACCTTACTGAAGTCAAGCCTTTTGTCTCCAGCAATACCAACACTGAATGAACCTAATGTTGTTAAAAAAAAAAATAAAAATTTTTGATCATTCTTATTCTTCATTAAGATTATCTGAAGCATTTCAACAGTCTCAAATGATGCTTTGGCCACCATACACATACCTAAAAATTTATTAAAGGTGATCAAAAAGATTTGGAGAACCTACTCATTACACCTACAACAGGATGCAGAAGTGCATTCATAAGTACACAGTACTCCCTTCAGTATTAGTCTGAACAGTAAAACATTTGTGTATTTGTGAATTTTGGTTTAAGCATGTGTTTCTTATACATGTAAATTGGAGCAATAAATTGTCACAATGAGAGTCAGCATGCCTCCTCTCAGTCTCCACCCTCTACCAAACATACACATCATAGCTATTTAGGTAATAAATAGATGCCCTAGATTTGATCATTTTCTCAGATACCAACATGAAAAAGGCTGGCATTTCAGAGGAAAGCTGTACAGGTAGACTGTACCATACACTTGCATCAGTCAGATGTTCACTTAATTATACTTCTCAATGTTTACTGCAAAAGTTTTGCACAATAAGTTTCACTTGTATATAAGAGAATCTTTGATGTTACAGAGTTAAAGATGCATTCAGTGCAATTACAAAAATTCTCTTTAGTGATCACACACAACCAACCGACCAAGGGATACACAATTGGCAACAGGACACATTGCATAGCAATGGACATGACTGAGTTGACTGGCTTTTGGAATAGCTTCTCATCTGAGAAATGCAAGGGATGCTCTCACTTTTCAGATATATCACTTGGCTTCTTAGCTATACAGTTCAGTGCAACATCAAAACACGGTGACACGAAAAATCACACACAGATAACACAGATAACCACCAGCTATAAAAAACTGCTTTGGTTAGCATGATTTCTGCGACAGCATGTGCGTGGTATATTGGCTGTATTAGGAAACAGGTTTCTTTTTCCACTCCAGTAGTCTGAAAAATTTACATCCTTTGCACAGCTAGATAAGTGTGTGAAAAACAGCACTTTGCATGGCTTATGGGCACGCTAATCTGCATACAGGCCACTGGGGAGATAAGCAGCTACGTCTTCTGGAATACTTGTTAAAAGGGAGCAACGTACTACTGGGTTACCACTTTCCATCAGGACTTCTTTTCTGCTACTGTATGGGAATGGCCGGAAAAATCTAAGCAATACACATCAGAGTAACTTTGAATTATGTAAGAGATCAGAGATTCCTTCTAAGTAATAAAATGGAAGCCTCACTGCTCAAACCAAGCTATCCATGAAGCAGTCCTGAACCACTTAGGCTCCCAGCCTAACAACTCTGGGAAGCCAGGTACAGCGAGATACCGTTTGGGTGCTGTTTCCCCCACATGTCAGTCACCAGGTAGGCACAAAAAAACATAGGAGCTACCCCAGTTTGAGCCCAGCTGGCAAGCCAGAGACAAAAATCTGTATGGGCTTAGATGTTTGTAAAGTATTTAAATGCCAAAGCACTCAGGCACTCTAATAATGTCTCTCATTTAAGAACGCTGCCAGCCAGAATATCCTCCTCTGCATTTGTTCTGTCACAGCAGAATAAAGCTAACTTGGGCCACAAATCTGTCCCTCACTTCAGCCACAGCTCATTTTCTGTGTTTAAGCTGCAATTGTCTTTATCTCAGCAAAATTGACAGTTACCGTGATGAATAATGACAATGCCATTAATAGGCTCCTACTTAAATATCTCTATTAAACGTAGCCTCTGCCTCCATGAGAGCCTATGATGTCAGCTGAACAAAAGCTGACTGATGTATTAATGAGAGAGATTCATTAGCTAAATTAGATCTGCTGTTCAGCAAGGGCTGATGGTATCACACTATTTGTGCTAGAAGTGAGCACTGGTATCCAGGATTTCTGACAGAAGTCTGCTGAAGACAAATAACTCTTCCCTCCACAGCACAGAAGCTCTGATTTAAAGGACGTGCTACAGCAAATGAAACAACTCTGTGTTCGGCTGACAATTAGCAAGTACTTTCTGCTGGTAGAGGCCCCCCTGCGATGCATCTGTTTAAGAAGAAAGCTTTAAGCATGAATGATAGGCTCAGTGTCTGACTCTGAGTGCAACTGCTACATCTGTTAGCACTGCAGTTGGTTTGTGTCCCCTTGTCACTTTTCTGAAAAGCCAACAATAAAAAAAAAAAATAGATCCTTTGGGAAAATGAAGCAGAGGTGCAAATTGCAGTCACACCTCCCCATCTCCTCGCATGTCACTTCTTGTCTTCGCAAACAGCATGGACTTGCTTGCCTGCTCATTGCAGGTATCCACACTCACTGCTGGCAATAGGAATTGGTCAACACATGACAGCTGAATTTGGTGCTATCCTGTAACAGACAAGCTCCTGCAGAGGGAAAAGGACAGACCTCAGCTTTTTGAAGACCCCTTCCCTCTCCCCTATTGTGACCAGCAGTGGCATGTGTGTGTGTGTAGGGGTGTGAGAATATTGCTGCAAGCTGTGTTAGAGTGTTTCTGACAGCTAAGTTATTGCCAGTTTTGCTATGATCCAAGAAAAGAAGCTACCAGTTGCAGTGAGGTTAGGTGACACTCCTGATAAATTAAACCTCATGAGGTAAAAACAGAAAAAACAGGGAAAACCATTTGGACATAAGAGGTAAGTCAACTATTGATATCCATCATAGCTGATTTCAGTGAAGTGTTCATTAGAGGGTCTACAAAACACCAACTTTCCTATGTTTCTCCCCACCTCCTAAAGTCTCTGCAATGGCATTTTTTTTTCTGGTAAGTTAATGATGCAGTGCTACACAGATATGAGGAATCTTGAAGGCTTGAACACAAATTTTAATGTATCTCAGTTATAAAAGCTTAAAAAATAAAACCAAAATAAGCAGGTCACATTTGAGTTTAGTCTTGTAATAAGCATGTTTACCAGGGTTAAAGAAAATGTTTAGCTTTAAAGGGGAAAAGCAGTCTAATACTGATTATATTTAATTTACATTTAGATTATAGTGATTGCTTAGAGCTCTTAAGTTTTCAATCATGCCTTGTTGCAAATATTTTCAAACACACTATGTACAAACCTGATACTGAAAAAATGTATACCTTTGTTTACCATTCAGAGAAAATAATATTTCATAGTCACTAATTATTTCTATTTTAAAGCTGTCTAATGCAGAACATATGGAGCTAAATTAGCAATAGCACTGCACAAACGTGGCTTATTATTTGCAAAAAATATTTAGAGAACTCCAATTAAGCATACAGAACTGGTGAACTTCCAATTATTTTGGCCTCAGAAGCCTCAAAGAGGAAGTATGAGAAAAATGAAACTATATTTTTTCATGAGGAGATTTAATGCTTTTTAAAAAAGTTTTGAATATCAGAAGCACTTAAGATTTATATGTGAGAAAAGGAAATGAGGATCAGAGATGCAAAATAAGGAAAAAATATCAATCCCCAACAGAAGTCCATACACCATTTTGCAAGAGCAGGAACAGGCATCCAAGGACAGGGACAGTTCCCAGAAAACCCCAACAGAATGTGAGATTTAAATAGTAATTCACTTACCAGTAGAATCATAGCATTATATAGAGTGGTTAGGATTGAAACGGACCTTAAAGATCACCTAAATCTAATGCCCCTGCCATGGGCCTATGCCACCCTCATCAGGTTGCCCAGGGCCTTGTCCAGCCTGGCCTTGAACATCTCCAGTGATGGGGCATCCACAGCTTCTCTGGGCAGCCTGTGCCAGTGCCTCACCACCCTCTGAGCAAAGAATTTCTTCCTAACATCTAAATCTTCTATTTTTTAGTTTAAAATCAATATCCCTTGCCTTATCACTATCTTCCAATGTAAAAAGTCATTCTCCATCTTATTTGTAAGTCCCTTTTAAGTGCTGGAAGACAGAAATGAGGTCACCCTGGATCCTTCTCTTCCTCAGGCTGAACATCTCCAGCTCTCTCAGCCTGTCTTCACAGGAGAGGAGCTCCAGCCCTCTGATCAACTTTGTGACCCTCCTCTAGACCTGCTCTGACAGCCCCACACCCTTCTTGTGCTGGGGGCCCCAGAGGAGGACGCAGCACTCCAGGTGGGTCCTCATAAGGGCAGAGCAGAGGGGCACAATCCCCTCCCTCCTTCCCCTGCTGCCCACCCCTCTGTTGGTGCAGCCCAGGATGCAGTCAGCCTTCTTGGCTGCAGGCACCCACTGGTGGTTCATGTTGAGCTTTTCATACACCAGAGCCCCCAAGTTCTTCTCTGCAGGCTGCTCTCCAGTCTGTGCTCATGGCTGGCATTGCCCTGGCCCAGGTGCAGCACCTGGCACTGGGACTTGTTGAACCTCATTAAGTTCATGTGGGCCCACTTCTCAAGCTTATCCAGGTCCCTTTGGATGTCATCCCTTCCTTCTGGTGTGTGACTGCACCACTCAGCTTGGTGTTATCTGCAAACTTGCTGAGGGTGCACTCAATCCCACTGTCTATGTCATTGATAAAGCTATTAAACAGCACTGGTCTCAAGGCAGACCCTTGAATGACACCTCTCCTCACTGACTTCTACCTGGACATAGAGCCGTTGTCTACAATTCTCTGGCTGAGCTGCAGCCATCCAGCCAATAAAGACTGACAGAACAAATTCTTAGCTTGGACCAGTGTCTTGTCCAAAGTAGACTCACTAAACAAAAACCATGAAGAAATTTCTTGGACTTCTGCCAAAAAAAAAAATATCTGATTTTGAGAACAATTTTAATTTCAAACAACTCAGATGTTTACTTGCTAGCTAACACTTATCTAGGATGTGTCCTGAGTAACCGTACATGAAACAAGCAGTAGCCATACCTGCTGTACTTATTCTCCTGTGCTCATTAGTTCATACACCCACACAATGGTTAAGCAACCGGGGACACAAACTGCTGCCATCAGAAGGCAAATCCAAGCTCAAATCACAGCCCCTCTCAGTGTTACTTATCATCAGTATGTACCTTGAAAGAAAATATCGCAGCAGGCCAAATTAAAATGCGATACATTTTGAAGTATTTATTTGTATCACCTTTTTCTTGCATACTGTGAAATGCTTGCACAAATGTCAAATAAGGGATGTTGTTTTTCTCAACTTGATGCCAAAATGTTGTTCCTTCTGAAAACTGGAAAATGTATAAACTGCTCTATTTTACAGCACGATAAAGTTTACTTTGTATTTTACAGAATAACCTGATATACTGACATATGGTAATGATACTTTCAAGGATAATCTTTACTTTCATTTACATTGTATTATGTAGATATTTTTGCTACGTACAGCAAGCAGACATGTATAAACAATTACAAACTGAGCAGGTAGTTTCTGCTCTTTACGCATCATCTTCCAAATGTTTCTTTAATGAAGACAAACCACTTCTTGCTGAGATTGCAGACCTTTTTAAAGTATACATTAATATTTCCAGAGCTTATTAAAACTATACCTTTTAAATTTTTAAACATTTAGCTATTACAACTGTCACAACTTCAAGGCAGAAAGGAGATGAATTACAACACACTACTGTGCATGCAATGACTGAGCAAAGCCATTGTTTTGTAGGCAGACTTTTGAAAAGACAAAATGAAATCTCCCATTGCCTTCCTTCCTATTTCTATATAAATTGTTATGCAGTTTAAATCTAGGACATGGAAATTTAACCATTTTGTGAACTACTCTATACTTCCTCAGTGTTCTTGATTCACAAACCCCCAAAAGTTATTATTGTCGTGAAGATTATTCCAAATACAATTGTCTCTCTCTCTCTCTCTCTTTTTTAAGTATGATGTTAATAGGGTTGCAAGCATATATTGTTTTTTTTTTCCCAGGAAAACCAATCTCTCAAAATTTAAAATTTCATGCTTTCAAGAGCTTGCATATTGATAAAATTTAATACATTCTCCATCAAGACAAATACTTGGTTCTTTGGCCAGATGTCAGGATAGGAAAGGTACTGTAACTGCCACATTAAAAAAAAAAAAAACCAACAACACACCACACCACAATTTTTAAATGTTGCTGGTTTGGCAGTGATGTATTGAGATTCCTTTCCCAGACAGGTACGAAAATGAAAGAACTAGAAGAATGAAAGGCACAATGACACCAGTTCTTTTCAAACACTTGAAACACATGAGGCTTCAACTTTAGTGCTCTTCTACTCTTTCAAAGGAGCTGACAATCAGACTAAATCTGAATAGCTGAGGAAGATTAACTGTGGATTTACACAGACTTTTCAATTTGATATTTCCTCAAAGAGGACCCAATATGAAGCAAGCTACACACCTTCATGATGAAAAAATGTGAGTTATTGATGTGAACTTGGTTTTCTACACAGTATCTTCCTGCAGTTAGCTGCTGTAACGCATAGGGTCATGAACAGTAAAAAAAAAAAATAAAAAAATAGCCACTTGTTTACTGAATTAGATTCATGAATGTTGATACCAGAACTCAGGAGATTTAAATGCAAACCATGGTTTTCTATTAGCTCTATTTTCAAATGCTGCAGGGAGCAAAAAAATTCACCAAGTGATGCTCATGTCTGTCTCATTCCAGGTGACAGACAGACACATCTATTACTGTGGAAAATTGTTTTATATACAAATGTCTTTCTATACACACAAGGAAAGGAGCAGAATCTGTGATGAAACTGTTCACCTTGCCTTTTGGGCACTTAGGGGTTCTTCTGTCAATACCATACATCCTCCAGATGTGCACACAATAAAACCTTCGATATTCACACATCTTTTTTTTTTTTTTAATACCCATGACAAGTTGAATTACACAATAGCACACCCCAGTTGTTCAGCTGAAAATTAAAAGCATACAAGTGGTAGAAAACAGTGACCTGTTATGGAGCAATCAGCCAAGTGCCTTGCTGTTAATTCAACCCTGGTCCAGAGGAGAGCTGTCCTCTGAGCAAAGTCACATGGCTGCACAGTGAAATAAGCAGAGCTATGAACACACAAGCTGATCTCATTTCTCTTTGTGGACCCGCTGATTGCCAGGAGCATCCCCTGATGTAAATGACTCCAGACCCTGACTGGATTCCATGCTGAACCTAAACACACACAAAGCCTTGATGATCTCTGCTGGAGCTCAGAGTATCTAACAGCTGCAAGTGACTGCTCTAGCTAATTACTCCCAGCAACAAAAAGAATAAACAATCACAACAGGAGGAAGACTCTCTGCCAGTGAAATATTAATGCATTTTTAGGCAGCTGCTGTTTGTCCTACATCTTGGTTAAAGTTTTCTCAAAGGCAAGACTCCTTTTGTAAGTCACTGGTCCTCTACTTGATTTTTCAGGGTAGCAAAAATGGTAGCATGGTCTAGAAAACGTTTTAGGAAATCTTCGACAGTTACATTTTTTGTCATCGTTCAGTAGAGAAAATAGCATTGTTTTTCCTGTTTCAGGGACCATTGCTTACCTAATCCTATTAACTCTTGTAGAGCACCACCTGTTTGTAGAGATGTTTTACAGTATTTCCTAAACGTGACTAAACTTTGCATTCTCTTGTTTCCTATAGAAATTTGCTCATAACTAACTTCTTAGGAATGTCTCTTCGCTGAGCTTATAGCACATTTTCCAGGACATAGTGGCATGCCTCATCCCAGATGAATGCAGTTTCTTTAGTGATTCTTTGGTGCAGATTATGCATAGCAAGAGTCTCTGATGATGCATTTCAGAACAGGAGGATCTAGCATCAAGCAAGTGGTACTGAAGTCCAAAGGTACTAGCAAAGATGTTCCCTGCAATTCTAGCAGAAAAAGCCATAAAGAACAGCACACAATTTTCACAGAATCACACAGAATCACAGAATTGTAGGGGTTGGAAGGGACCTTGAAAAATCATCGGGTCCAACCCCCCTGCCAAAGCAGGTTCCTTAGAGCAGGCTGCCCAGGTAGGCGTCCAGACGAGCCTTGAATATGTCCAGAGAAGGACACTCCACAACCTCCCTGAGCAGCCTGTTCCAGTGCTCCGTCACCCTCACTGTGAAGAATTTCTTTTGTGTGTTGGTGTGGAACTTCCTGGGCTCCATCTTGTGGCCATTGCCCCTTGTCCCGTCCCCACAAACCACTGAAAAGAGTTTTTCAAATTTTTCCAAATCCCTCTGTCTCCCACCCATCAGGTATTTATACACATTGATGAGATCCCCTCTAAGTCTTCTCTTCTCCAGGATGAACAGACCCATGTCTCAGCCTTTCTTCATAGGGAAGATGCTCCAGGCCCCGTATCATCTGTGTGGCCCTCTGCTGGACTCTTTCCAGCAGATCCCTGTCTTTTTTTTTGTACCGGGGAGCCCAGAACTGGACACAGTACTCCAGGTGAGGCCTGACTAGGGCAGAGTAGAGGGGGAGGATCACCTCCCTTGACCTGCTGGCCATGCTCCTTTTAATGCACACCAGGATCCCATTGGCCCTCTTGGCCACCAGGGCACAGTGCTGGCTCATGGCCAACCTGTCATCCACCAGGACTCCCAGGTCCTTCTCCTCAGAGCTCCTTTCCAGCAGGTAGTCCCCCAGCCTGTACTGATACATGCAGTTGTTCCTTCCCAGGTGCAGGACTCTACACTTGCTGTTGATAAACCTCATTTGGTTTCTTCCTGCCCATCTCTCCTGCATGTCCAGGTCTCGCTGAGTGGCAGCACAGCCTTCTGGCATGTCAGCCACTCCTCCCAGCTTTGTGTCATCGGCGTACTTGCTGAGGGCAGACACTATTCCCTCATCAAGGTCATCGATGAAGATGTTGAACAAGACCGGACCCAGCACTGACCCCTCGGAAACACTGCTAGTTACAGGTCTTCAGCCAGACTCTGTGCCACCGATCAGCACCCTCTGAACTTGGACAGTCAGCTAGTTTTCAACCCACCTTGCCATCCACTCATCTATCCCACACTTTCTCAGCTTTGCTAGTAGGACGTCATGGGAGACAGTATCAAAAGCCTTGCTAAAGTCAAGGTAGATGACATCCACTGCTCTCCCCTCATCTACCCAGCTCGTGATGCCATCATAGAAGGCAAGGAGATTGGTCAAGCATGACTTCCCCTCAGTGAATCCATGCTGACTACTCCTCATAACCTTCTTCTCTTCCAATTGCTTGGAGATGGCATCCAGAACAAACTGCTCCAACACCTTTCCAGGGACAGAGGTGAGACTGACTGGCCTGTAGTTTCCCGTGTCCTCCTTCTTGTCCTTCTTGAAGACTGGAGTGACGTTGACTATCCTCCAGTCTTCAGGCACCTCTCCTGTTCTCCAGGACTTTTCAAAGATGATAGAGAGCAGTTCGGCAATTACCTCTGCCAACTCCCTTAGCACCCATGGATGCATCCCATCGGGACCCATGGATTTGTGTGCATTGAGCCCACTCAGATGCTACCGAACCAGTCTCTCATCAAACAGGGGGGAGCCCTCCACTTCCCAGACTCTTTCTCCTCCCTCCAGGGTTGAGGAGTCCCAGGGGAGTGTCCTTGTAGCAAAGACTGAAGCAAAGAAAGCATTCAGTATCTCCACCTTCTCAGCATCTCCTATTACCAGGACACCCCCCTTGTTCAGCAAGGGACCCACATTATCCCTAGTCTTCCTTTTACTGTTTACATACGTAACAAAAACAAAACAAAATCTTCTTGTTATCCTTTATCTCTTTTGCAAGCCTCATCTCTAGGTGGGCTTTAGCCTTCCTCATTGTGTCCCTGCAGGCCCTGACAACACTTCTATACTCCTACCAAGAGGACAGACCCTTTTTCCACATTTCATAGACCTTTCTCTTCCTTTTGATCTTGTTGATGAGCTTCTTGCTCATCCATGAAGGTTTTATGCTCCCCTTCCCTGATTTCCTACTCTTGGGGATGCACTGATCCTGAGCTTGGAAAAAGTGCTGCTTAAATGTAGCCCAGCTCTCACAAGCACCCTTGCCTTCTAGCAACCTAGTCCATGAGATACTCCCAAGCAGGTCTTGGAAGAGATTGAAGCTGACTCTCCAAAAGTCCAGGGCAGCAATCCTGCTTTTAGCCTTACTTCTTCCACCAAGATCCATCTTGAACTCCACCATCTCATGGTCGCTGCATCCCAAGCTGCCCCCAACCTTCACATCCCTAACAAGCCCATCCCTGTTGGTAAGGACAAGATCCAGGAGCACCCCCTGCCTCGTCGGCCCCTGCACCACCTGCATCAGAAAATTACCTTCAACGTATTGTAGGAACTGTTTGGACTGCGCATGCCTGGCCGAGTTGCTTCCTCAGCAGATGTCTGGGTAATTGAAGTCCCCCATGAGAACCAGTGCCCGTGATCGTGAGGCTACTACCGGCTGCTTGTAGAAGCCCTCATCAACCTCCTCCTGATCTGGTGACCTGTAGTACACCCCCACAGCAGTGTCCCCTTTACCAGCCCACCCCTTACTTCTCACCCACAAGCTCTCCACTTGTCCTTCACCATCCCCCAGCTGGAGCTGGGTACTCTTTAATTACTCCCTCACATAAAGGGCAACCCCACCCCCTTGCTTCCCCAGCCTGTCTTTCCTAAAGAGGACATATTCCTCCATGGCAGCGCTCCAGTCATGCGAGCTGTCCCACCACGTCTCTGTGATCGCAACAAGATTGTGGCCCTGCAACCAAGCACAAATCTTGAGCTCATCCTGTTTATTTCCCATGCTCCATGCAAGAACGCATGCATTATTGTGCATTTCCAGGTAAGTGAATATGGTGATCTAGCCTAGTGGTGAGGCAAAGACGGACTCTATGTAGTCAGACCCTCACTCAGTCTGAACAAAGTATTTGAAGCTAGTATAAGGTAACATTTCTACATTTTTTTTCATGCTACTGTGGTGACTTAGTTCTAATATTTAGAGCTTTTTAATGATGATTCTTACTAACTGAAATTCTTCAAAAGCATTTTTCCTTTCACCTATATTTACTATGGTACTGCTTGAGTTCAACTTGAGTCGGGAACTTTTTACTTAAGAACTGTTTCAAAGCAGCTTTTCAAACCAGGAGAAGTTATAGCTGCTTGAATGATAAAATGCCATAGCCTAGCCACAGTCATTGTATGTCAAAGGTACTAAAGATAAAGGTTGTAATGAGATCCTCCAGTCATTAATACACATGAGGGTCAGGGGATCACTTCTGTTCTGCACATTGGCAAGGGCTTCATGATTGTCTCTTTATAAAAAAGCAGCAGTAGCAAGCCATTCTCACACGCAGGGAGACTTGGCATGTGTTCATGACCATGGGATGTCACTGGGGAGAGTTCCAGGCTGCGACAGTATGTGAATTATCACAGCTGACCAATGCAACACTTTGAAGCATTGAAGTTCTTTTGGACTTGATCAGGAGACAGATGACTTTTCAAAAACAAAGTTTTCCATAAAAACGGAGAACTAGTTTGTTTTCAAGCATTGTTTCCCCTCTTGGGTAGACCTTAACATCACTTTTACAAATCTGCCTCTGTTGTATGCAACAGCTCTATTTTCCAGTGAATCTTGGAAAGACCAGATCTGGAACAGCATATACGTGGACAAAAATTCAATTTTTTTCACTTTTTTTCTCCTTCCTGTTGATTTTGCATAGAATATTTGCAAGCAGTGTTCCCAGAATATCGAACTCAGCATCTGATTGTCTCAGCTGATTACTTGCAGATCATGTAGTGTCTCTTGCTATGCACAAAACCACTGTTTTGACAGCATAGAACAGGAAGGCTCATTTTGTCTTTGATCTTGCAATTCCAATAAAGCTGCATATAGATTTACCTGCCAGTGGTACAGTGGAAATCAGTGTGAAGTGTGATTTTCCTCTCCACAGTGACAAAGCACAATAAGGAAATCATTAACAGTGGAATTTACAAAACAGAGCTCAAACTAAATGGTGGTTTGGTTTTGGGTAGTCTATTTTCCTCCAACAGACAGGGTCAAAATATTTTCTCCCCTTAACTATGCTGGAAAAAAATGCATGCATTTATCTCTAACCCAAGTAATGGAAGAATTGATAACTGTTCCTACCAAAGGACAGTGAATTATTAGAATTTCCAAATATCTCATACTAAACAACTCCTGTAGATAAAGGGTCTTTGGGAGAGAAAGCATTTTCATTGAAGTATTTCACCGTTAAGGTTGGAAAAGACCTTAAAGATCATCTGATCCAACCATTCCCCTACTACCCATATCAACCCTGTCCCCAAGCACCAGGTCCAACCTTTCCTTGAACGCCCACAGGGACAGTGGCTCCACCATCTCCCAGGGCAACCCATCCCAATGCCTGACTGCTCTTTCTGAGAAGAAGTATCTCCTCATTTCCAGACTGATCCTCCCCCAGTGCAACTTGAGGCCATTTCTTCTAGTCTTATCACTAGTTATCTGTGAGAAAAGGCTGACCCCCAGCTCCCCACAGCTTCCCTTCAGGTAGCTGTAGGAGCAATGAGGTCTCCCCTGAGCCTCCTCTTCTCCAGACTAAACAATCCCAACTCCCTCAGCCGCTCCTCACAGAACTTGTGCTCCAGGCCCTTCACCAGCTTTGTAGCCCTTCTCTGGACATGCTCCAGGGCCTCGATGTCCTTCTTGTAGTGAGGGGCCCAAAACTGAACATGGATGACTTTCAGGAAAAAAGAATTCCCTGCAGCTTACAAAAATTTTAATGTGTTTATGATCTCAATTTGAAATGCAGAGAGTAGTATAATAGCTATAGATAAAAAGGTTAACAAGATCATAGTGAAAAATAACGATTAGGATTTTTTGTTCTAGAAGAAATAAAGCTCTTGATGAGTCTCTTTTGAATTCATCATTACAGCATAATTTTCTACTTTTTACAGTGAATTTCTGAAGTTTTAGGCCAAAGGCTAGTAAAAAAAAACCACTATCCTAGTACGTTGTATTAATATTTATCAAACCTGTAAAAGATTTTTGAAGGAGTAGCATAAACATTTAAGGCTAAGCCTGCCTCATTGTCAAGGTATGCACTGGATTGCAAACCATAACAGCATTGTGGACAGAGATGAGCTATACCAGGAAACACAGTGTTCGCCAACACCATGTTAATCTGCATGTACAGATTGACACTGTACATGCAGTTCTTGTGCAGAAGAGACCAAACAAACTCCAGATAATCAGAACTGCCTTGCTCCTATGCTACATCTGAAGTCATGTCTTGTCTCGCTCCTCCTTCAGCTCCCAGGACAGGAAGGTAAAAGGGACGACCATGTTGCATAATTAGGTGTGCCAGACCTGGCACAGGATACACCCAAACCAACGCTATACGTTAACTCTTGCAAACAAAAAAAAGACAAGACCCATTTTACTCTTCCTATGTAGCTATTCTTGTATATCTTTCACACTGCGAGACAGTTTATCATTTCCTGATGTGTGCTTTCCGGGAGCTGTTACAGCTGTGAACAATTTAGCATGCCTGGAACCAACTCTTGTTAAAAAATCACTGCGTTATTTCCAAGAGCGCATATGCCAGAAATACTGTAGTAGAAAAACGGCATGAAAATGCCATGCTTATATGGGAATATAAATGCTGTCTCGCGCATGCAAAAATTGAATGGTGGATATGCCTACCTTGTAAGACAGCTCTGCCTCTGAAAGCTAAACATGCAAAAGATTCAGTGCTATGTTTGATACTTAGAACCACTCGGGTTCCTGGTCCTACACTCTTCCCAAACCTCTTTCAGCTCTGGAGTAGTATGAAGATTGTGCTTGAATTCATAGGAAAGAAGGATTATACTAAAGTCACAAATAACAGTCTTTTCTTACCTGTAAAGACAAAGATGAGCTTCCAATTGTTTAAGTGTATTTCCACCCTTATCAGTCAAAGTGGTAGGATTTTCTTCGAGTTTTCTCTCTACCAGCACCTTAAATACATGCCTCTTGTCAACTACACCCATTCATTTTTCAGAAATTGAAAAAGAATGTGCAGCCTAAAATAAAGAAAAAGACAAGTTAGTATTTACACATCAAGGTAACTATTATTCCCTCCTATACCCTTGCAACCAATTACTCCCCCATGTCTGGGGAGACATTTTTATTTTGCTTATCTAATGAAGTCATTGTAATTCTAGAGCACTTGATTTCTTCCATAGATTAATCAGTGGTAGCTGGAATTTATGATCATCTTAACACATGTAGTAGGGGGCTGTTGTAATTTTAGGACAAAAAGCCATTAAGACTCACACTGAATGCTGCATTTCACTTGACACATTACAAAAGTACACAGATTCTGTGAAAATGGTTTAGCTTGGAAGCTCATGTTAGTAGCAAAAAGGACAAAAAACACACCAGCCTTCAAAATAAAACGACATTTATGACACTTGTATCTTTCTGCTCCTCTCTCTTCTCCAGAGCCTAAAAACTATCACAGTGGCAATACTGATGCATTAAAATTAATAGATTTGAATATGAAGCAATGCTCCTTCCATCAAGCATTATGTACAGGATATCAGGCTGAAGCTGGAAGTGACAATACATAGCCTGCTAAGGCTGAAATGTAAAACAAAAACACCTTCCCCAAAACAATGGCAAAGGTTTACCGGTTTATAGGTCTTAAAAGGGTCGAAAGAGCTCAGCTGGTGAGCAGCTGACTAGAATTAGTCCATAAGATTTGCCAATACTTGAAGACATTTAAAGGAGCATAATGAGAAACAAAATCTTTAAAGTGAAGTACCATTTCAAATGAAGATGATATATCTGTTAATTGATAGACAAAGGAGCCTGAAGCAGAACTGACTGTGAGAATTAAACTAGGTAGATCCCAGATGATATTTCTGGGGCAGCCAGGAGTTACTTATGGTGGAGATGACAGTACCAAGATGTTGAAGAGAAATGTAGCTATTGTGCCTAAGCCCTAGCATACATGCAGGGTCATTTATAGAACAGAGCAAGTCTGATGGAAGATTCACATTGGATGTCTTCAACAGACTCCATCTCCGCTCCTCCACAGTCATGCTGAACTGTTTAAGAACCTGAAATGCATCTCTTCCAGTTAAATAGGCTCCTATTCTCCTAAAATCAAGCTCAGAGATGCTCAGCTTCATCCGATTTGTTACTGGCACTCTGGTGATTTCCACTACATTCCTAGAAAAACAATTTCACAACATCTTTCTGAATCTAAAAAATCTTAATTTGACACCTGTCCTTGTGGCTAAGTAAAACCAGATTACAGCAGGAATACTGCTTGCCACCAATGCATGGAGACTTGGAAGAGGCTGCTTTTCACTGAACCACGCAAAATCCCAAATGAGCTTCCAGTTCCAAAACCTGCTGGCAACTATTGTCATGATTATTGAGGAATTCTGCCAAATAGCTTTGAATTTGCAAGTTGACACATCTGTTCAAAGCCAACCCCTACTACTGATGGGATACCTGACACAGTAGACTTTCCAGATTACAGGGTTGTTTTCTAAACAGGGTATTTAGGAAAAGCTAAAAATCAAAATTTGAGAAGCATTTTGTGACATCTGTCATAGTGCTGCCATACCATGGAAAGATCAGTAACAACAGAAGACTAAGAACTTGACAATGCTTTAAGATGATCTCAGCCTTAGTACCCTGAAGTTGAAAGAAAATATTCCATCCCGGAATATTTTACAGAATGGATCTTCATCAATGGAAGAGAGTACCTGCCAGTCCTGAAAGAGAAGAGGAGAAAGGCTTTAAGGTAGCATCATCAGGAACCTACGTGGTCATAGAAATACCAACTTTTTTCAAGAAAACTAAACTTGCCTTTAAGTGATAGGTAAGGATGAATTCCATCACTGTCAGATAGAAATTCCCATCTACAGCTGCTGCTGCTAAGAAAAAATATCTGTCTGGAAAAGAGAACATAAAATTATAACAATACATCTGATAATTACTTTACATTCATGAGGAAGGAAATTTGGTCAACACTTTCTCATAACTCATTTCCTTTTCTGAGTAATAGCTAAGGCATTTTATTCTGAACATTTGCTTAAAGTGGGGGAACTCTACAGAGGTTTACCATGACCAGGTGAAGTCCCCAAGAAATATACTACACTTCACTGGTGGCAATTCAGTAAACCAAAGAGTAAATTCACTTTTTTACTAGATTTTTTTTTTTTTTTAGAAATTAGTTTAAAAAGTCTTTAAAAAGTTTTATTTTTTTAGTTTTAGAAACTTTAATTAGAATTTCCTTTTTTTTCTGAAATATTTGGAAAACATGAAGAGCAAAGAAGCACACTACTGAAATTCAGTATTACTGCATTTGAAAATGTTTCAGGCATCTACTGCCCTTGCTTCTATATTTTTTGTATCTTCTCACTCTGCTTCTGCTCTTCTGGAGAAGCTACCTTGGTAGCAGCAACTGAAATACTCATTTTCCTAGAGAGCAAGAAAGAGCCAAAGAACTAAAAAGAATCCTTTAAACAAGAGAAACATTGATTAGCTTCAAACAACATGTTTAAATGACTTGGTTATCTTTATTTTTCAGTGACCATAACCTGTCGTGGGTTCAACCCTCCACTTCTGTCAATTGTTCTGCGGAACTGCCAAATAAATTGCTAATGCACCAGCTTCCAGGTATATAACAATTATTAAGGAATATTGTTAAAGCTATCTAGAAGATGGAAGATTTTTCAGTCAGGAGAGTTCAATCAGTAGAGTAACCAATAGCATCCGAGTTCTCACTTGAAAGTAGGTTATTACTCAGCTATGGATCAATTTATGTAAATTCTGTCTGGGGAATCTAATGAAACTAAAGATTAACTTGGCCTTCGCTGGTCTTCACTGAAGTCTGTAAAACACAGCCTAAGTTCTAGTGCTTAAGTTTTTCCTCTGTTACTTCAAGAAATCTAGTTGGATTGCTTGTGTTTACAATGGTAAGTTAATAAATGAGAGCTCAAAGAGGTAGGATGTTTTCAGTTTGTTTTCAGGATGTTTTCTTCTGTTTTCAGTCTCTATTTGATCATAGAATATCCTGAGTTGGAAGGGACCCATAAGGATCATCAAGTCCAACTCCTGGCACCACACAGGTCTACCCAAAAATTCAGACCATGTGACTAAGTGCACAGTCCAAACGCTTCTTAAACTCCATCAGGCTTGGTGCAGTGACTACTTCCCTGGGGAGCCTGTTCCGATCTTTCATTGTTAGTTTGCTATGAAGCATGTTTGGGAAGACAAAGTACAACAGAAAAATTAATATTTTTTTAGATCTTGTATGAAATAAGAGAAACATTAGTTTTAAAAAAGTGAGTAAGGAGAGACCTTTAAGTGAGAAAAACTGAGCATAAGTAATCACAAGACCCAAGAGAAACAACAGGGCAAAGAACGTGTCATGTCAGAAAGACAACAGGATAATATTGTATTTCAGTTTATTTGTAATCAAAGTAATGATTACAAATAAGACAGCTAACACAGTATCTGGCAACACAATTATTGCAAGTACATCAATTGGGACATGGTCTCAGAGCTTAAAGATAGTGTAATCTGGTTTAATCTATTGAATATTAGGACAACAAATGCTAATCACTTTAGGGAATATTTTGCCCATACAAGAAAAAAAAAAGCCCACCATCAGTATCTAAAAATAACTGTAATGCTTGCAATAAACTACCATTTCATGTATGAGTATTCTTCTGTCTGTTGTTATTCTCAAAAACAGTAAATCAATATTCAGATCTAGCACATCAATTTCTGGCAATAAAAGTGGATACAGCAGCTGTTTGCAATGAATATGCAACATGCCAGTTCATGAAAGAAACTGACTCAATGTGAGTCTCTAGAGTCAGCTTCTCAGAAGACACCAACTATTCTACTCTACATCGAAGACAGGCAGCTTGGAGGATATAGCTGTGCTGTTCTGGATTGTTCATAGTAGTGCCAACAGTAATCAAGAATAGAAAAATAAACAGTCTACCACTACCCTTTTGCCTGTTATAAAATTTATTATGGCACAAAGCACTTAGAGTAGTGGGAAAAGAGATTGCACCATGATGTATCCCCTTCATTACAAAACAGGCTGCTAGGGAATGTTGCATTTCAAAAAATTAGTACCAATCTTTTCACACAGTTGGACATCAAGAAGCAGACTAATTTTCAGGGCTATTTAGTTTTATTTGTAAATTGTGTCTTTCATAAGTATTGAGAAATAGCCCTGTTGAATCAGCAGGTGAGTGAACTGCAGAAGCTCCTAGAGCATTCAAGCAAGTACTTGAGACTCAGATCATCTATGGGCTCCAAGCAACATGAACACATGTACTGTAAGGGCCTAATATCTAAATGAGGATAATTTAATGAGAAAAGTTGCTTCAAATTGAAATGCAGCTTATCTGATGGTTTTGTAAAATATGCATTGTTTGTAATCTGTTCTGGGAGCACTTCCTTCAACTTTCCTTACAGGGGCACAATAAACATGTTGACAAACTCATGTAGGCACACATAGTACTTGAAAATAAAAGTTCAGATACGGTGTACTGGTGCTTTAACTTTCTGCAGCACTTCTTGGTTTTTAAAGAATGGCCTTACAAGAACAAACTTTAAATTTTCCATGTTCCCACTGATGTCTCAGAACATCTGTCAAAAACAGCATCTACAAGATGATACAGCAATATTCCAGGCTTAATAACATAAAGTTAGGCAGCCTCTTAAACCTTTGAAATTACTCATGCTGCTTTGAAGATACCTAGTTTATGCTGCTTGCTCTTTTTTTTTTTTTTTCCCGGTATGTGTGGGCAACAAAAGACAAGTTTTTCAGATTCAGTCTGCTCTTCCCCCTAGAACAGACTCTTTTTAGTGTTATCACAGTGTACCCATTCCACCTCCTCCCACTGAAAGGCCCCAAACCACCCCCAGCTTTGTTTCAAGCTGCTTTGCCCAGATGACCTTTGATGTTCTAATACCTGCTGGCCCAAAGCATTAGTCATCACAGTGGTTTTTTAGACAGGTGCAATCTACAGCAAATTTTAATTAGCAAAGTTTCAGTGTAAAAATAGGATCATTCTTCTTGCTTTTGAGATCCACACACTGAAATTTCAAATCCCAAATGCCACAGCTGGGCAGAACGAGCCCAACATAAAAGAAACACAGTTGGATCAAAAATGTTGACAGGAATTCCGAATTCCCAGCTATTTTAACCATGACAGAGCATCTCAGGATGTTTTCAGTTTTCAAGCTGGTGTACTAAAAAACCTGAAATATTCTCTACTCATTACAAAAAAAGCTACAGACATTTTGTGAGGAAGTTATCAAATAGTGTTGCTTTTTCTCTTTTCTTTTTTTTTTTTTTTAAGCCTTCTATAGCTTAAGTCACCATTTCTACACATTTAACTAACTACTGGCAGCATGTTTCAAGTGACAATGCAGTGAAATACAAACTTTAACAACAGTCAGGACTGCCCAGTGCTGCCTGCAGTACTCCTAGAGTACCCTAGACTTATTTGATGATAACTGGATGTTATAGACTTACTTGATGATAACTGGGTGTTATACAACAAATATACACCATGAACTATGCAAATGGACAGCAAACGGTCCATTGAAAAAAAGTACCTTTCCTCTTTACAGTGTGAAAATGGGCTCTGAGTATGGGAAGGCTCTTCTAGATGCACGAGTTTACCAGACACAGCTGATTTCATTGCAAGCATATATTATAGAAGAGGCCACACAAGCCTTGAGCATGTGCAAGGCTATGTTACTGCAGAAACAAGTCTCCCTACTAACATTCATGTCTTGTGGTTACAGCTGACCCCCTGCTAGGGTCATGTTTCCAGCTTGGCTCACCTGCCACTGTTAGTCCCCAAAGTTTTGCAGATGTTCCTGGAACTCTTACCACATAGATATAAGACTTGAAAAGTAACTGTTCCTCTACCACTACATCCCCATGAAGGGATTTGATTTTCTTCCTTTGCTTTAAGATTTATACAGTGAGAAAAGTGTCCCCACTGTAAAAATTCCCATCAGGTTCCTTCACTCATGAGCTCTGATGACTACCCCAAGGTGCCCAGCTAACATGCAATCAAAATTGTATTTTCCAGCACTTAGCATTCTTCCAGGCAACTGCATTTATAATTTTCAGTGTTGCTCATTGACTGCCTGTTCATGTACAGCTAACCCCCAAAAGTATAAGCAGTTTTGATTTTAAACTGAAGGCAATTATATAAACACATTTTGTCTGTATTTCTGTATTATGATTCAACCATGGATAGCGACTCAGACTGGTTTAAGCTGAGAACTAGAACTACTCTTCCATGAAGGAGTGAAAACTGAATACACAGATATCCCTGCTGGAATAAGAACTCCAAATATAGCTCCTCATTTGCTGCCAACCCCTGTAATTTGTATCTTTTTCAGTACGCCAGCCAAAGAACATAACTGTATGAAAAGCCATCAGCATACACTATTTCTATATGTAAATATAAAATTACAATTGTTAACACAGGTTATGACTAACAGACATTAGACTTAGGCCTTAGTCTTCCAAGAAAGTTTGACACTAATGTGCCGTACTGATGGGAGATGCTCCATGCCACATATTATATGGTTACGAATCAAAAAATCTCACATTAAAAACGTAAAAAGCAGGGTGAAAAGAAACAGTTAAAAATGTATGCCATATTGCATACGATCCTTTTATGGTAAAAATTCTTTCTCATTCAATTGAGAAAGCCTACAAATTTTGGAGCATATGTACTTTAAAAGGGCAAAAGAATTTATGGCAAGTTTAAGCATTCAAGTGTTGAGAAGGGGGAAGAACAAGATTAATTGGATATCCACTAGTAATGGTGTCAAATAATGAAACAAAAATATAGTAATCAAACAGCAAGAGGATATTGCGATAAAGAATGAATTATTCTCCCTCCTCCGTATTTTTTCTTAACACAACAGGGCATTAACTTAGCTATGCTGAAGAGCAGGTGGCTGAACAGACAAATTCATTTTAACTGAATGTGTTTAATGATCCTCATTTATTATACCAGCTTAAGTATTGAGTGGTTCATATAAAACCAAACTGAAAAGATTTGACACCAACTCCACAGAACTAGCGTTTGGCTCCAGTGCCTACTTGTTGGTAACTAGTGTCCTAAGCCAAAATGAGCGTTGAAGAAATTTTTCCCTCCTCCCCTCAAGATTGCTTACTCATTAAAGTGGACAACACAGTAAAGAAAACCTGCTCAAGACACTGTTATCCCTTCAACTTTGTTTATTGATGTACTGAACATGAAAAAGTACAAAGGATCCAAACACAAAATAAAACATGTACAACCTCTTAAATACTCAACAGAATATATTTTTCTATTCCAACAGATGTGAATTAAGTCATACTATACAACTTCAAATAAATACCAACCTTACATTTTACTAAGTGCTCTGATAAACACTGTAAAGTGAAGCCCAATTTACATGCCTTCTCATCAATGCCGTTGTTTGCTACAGTAGTATAAGGAAAGAAGCATGTAGCTGTTTTCCCCCACACTGGAAAGTTTGTGTTTTCTATAGTATATACAATTTTTAATGCAGAGGAGCTTTAACAATCTAAATGCACCTAAGAATGAGGAAGTGCTCAGGAAGCCAATTGATTTTTGAATAGCATTGAGTGGGTCAGCATGAAAACTCGCTTATTCACTTTAGCACGCGCTTCACAGTATATGTAACTGTACTATACTGAAAATTTTATAACTACAATTTAAAGGAATAAGAACCAAAAGCAACTGCAAAGATAGTGTACAACTATGTTTATGCATAGAACATTGCTTTTTCTAAGGGGAAGCATATGAGCATCTCAGTTTATACAAAAAGCAGGACGTAACTATATAGTTGTCAGTGCATCCTGGTGAAGGCATGAAAACCCTCAGCATTTTTCCAAAAATTCAATTATAAGCTAGATGCTAATCAGAAAATATTCTGTATTTTTCTTAAATTTCTTCAATACATGGTAAAGACTTTTCTATGTCCCCAAATAGTGATTTAAGCATTATACGAAGTTAAATTTCAGTAGCATACAGGTATTCATGGGTTTTGTATGAAAAATGTAAGGAAATTTGTCCAAAACCTATGATTATACTTGTTTTTACCACAAACATATTTATAAACCAAAATGTAGCATCACCATAAACAGCTGAAGCTAGACTATCTACAGACAAAAATAGCAACAGATCTGATGCACTGTAAATTCAAGTCCTCAGGACAACAAAAATGAATAAGCAGACCTCAAGTAACAATGTTAATGCCATTTACAAAGAAAAAACTCATACAAAAACATTCAAAGTTGACCATCACTTGGCATGTAAGTTAAAAAATAAACTAAAACCAAAATTAGCTGAAAGGTTCATAATTCAAGGTCTTATTTACATTACACAAAGCTCAGGTGTTAGCCTTGAACATAACTTTCAAAATACCTCCAAATATACCCAACTCAGGCCACTTCTGCTGTGCAAACCATGCACAATGTCTTTTTCTTAAGACAAAACAATTCTTCAAACAATAGCAAGTACATCACTAAACACCATGAGCTCTATCTGAAGGGAATTCTTTAGGAAGAACAGATTTTTTTTCCCCCGTCTCAGTATTTTTAAGTTTCCTGCTTGCTCTTATATAGCTTTTTTAAATTTTCTTTTGTTTCAAAATCACAAATTAATGTGAGCCATCTATCACTTAATAACCAGGATGATCAAAGACTCCACTGATGATTACAAAAATGAAATCAACAGTGCATCCCATCAACTCTACTTCTTAACAGAAAGGTCTCAAAAGTATTTCTACATCATAAATCTTTCTAAATTTTTCCCCAACAACTGCAAATTTCCTGGTAAGTTTTAAAAGCTCACTAGGTGTCTTATGAAGAGATTTCTCAAAGTATTCAAGTCAAAATATTTGTTCCAGGACCAGTAAAAAGTTTCTCCAAATTTTTTTTTATTTTTTTTTTATAAAAATAGATGCTTTTTTTTTTTAAACCCACATCAAAGAGGCTCTTATCTCTTTGGCAAGGTACTGCTTTACGAAAAGTTCTCCAGTATTCTTACAATAAGCTTTTATAACGTGTTCCCCTTCCCCAACCCAAATGATAATTATAAAATAAATACTGCTTATAACTTTATAAATAAAGTGTAAACTTCAAATACTTTTCTTGAACAACAGAACAGCAATGCATTAAAATGTAAACTAAACACAAGGCAGATCAAGAAATTATAAAAAGAAACTTAAGTAGTATAACACAAAGCCTCAATATTTACTCATAGGTTAAAGGCAGTCATGTAAAGAAAAAACTTCTTCCCTTAGCTGAAACATTTTAAAAGGTCCACCTTCTTCAAAGAAGGCAATAGAATGCATTGTGACAGGTAAAAACCCTGTACCTCTTGTCAATATTCAAACACAAAAGGTATTTAAGAAGTTCTAATTCAAATATTAGCAATAAAAAATCTCACATATTCTTAGGATGCTAAGTAGTCATTTTATCCCCATTTCCACACTGGCATACAACAAAGGCATTTACTAATGCATAAAGCTTCTTGTAAATTGCCTTTGTTGTATAGATTTCGTATATTAATGCACTGAGAATAACTTGTTAGGCTTTGTGCGTTTTGTTTGTTTTAAAGGAGACCTGCAATACTCTGTCCCCAAGGCGGTATCCATTCAGGCTGGCTATTGCCATAGCTGCCTCGTCATAGTTTGTCATAGTCACAAATCCAAACCCTTTGCACTTGTTTGTGTTAAAGTCACGAATGACCTTCACATTGGTTACTGCTCCAAAGGGTCCAAACATTTGCCAGAGGATACTCTCATCAGCATCAGGGGCCAAATTGTACACAAAAATGCACCATCCAGTTCCTGCGTGTCCAGGGATATTAATTCCAGCCAAACTGGTCATTCCATCAATAGTCATGGGAGGAAACCTACTGAATAATGGTGGAAAACAAAAGAAACAAGCATAAAGCAGCTGTTCAGAGAATCCCAGCAAAGAAGTTTCAAACAGAGAAAGAGATAGAAGGCTTTTGACAGTGGGCATGGACATTTCAGCCAGATGAGTAAGGTAATATTGCAAAGTACTGCAAAGTGTTTTTTTTTCAGCTGCAGAAATTCTATATGCAGTACAAGGCACAATTGTGGGAACAGAGTTAAATCTGACTGAAATGAAATAATAAACAGAAGAACGTAAGAAAAGCATGCTAGAAAGCCAGTGAGCATTAAGTCATTTGAAATGGGAATTCCATGAAACTGCTACTGAGTTTGTCTTTCATGCACAATGCACTGAAATGAGCAACTTCAGCTGAAGTTTCAACATGTGGAAATGTCTTACTGACAACGTAATGGTAGCCAAAATATTTTCTCTTAATAATCTGGTTACTGTGAACTGAATGGTTCTTTACCTCTTTACACCATAAGCCATGTTGAGCAGATTGTCCAGCCTGCAAAACATTTAGCAAAGTGTTCAGTCTTCAGACTTTTCTAGCCTTTTATCTTAAGAACACTTGGTTTCCACCAGCCCCTTAAACTGTATTCTAGAGAACCTTATGCAAAGCTTGAGTACCTGAACTACAAGAGCTGGAAGACCTTGTTACACATGAAACAGCCAATGTAACACTAAACAGATGTTCCTGTGTAGTACCCACAACCACAAGTAGTTAAGTTCAGAAAGGCTAAACTTGTGGTAGTGGTGCACTAAGTCAAACAATACTGTCAGCATCAAGTTGTAGTCAGTGACCACTTCAGTGAAATCTTTGAAATTATAAACTTGTTAGATGAAGGCTTTACTGAGACATGACTTCACAATATGTTGACATGAACACCCAGACCAACACAGAGTTTTCGAGCAGTAAAAAAAATATTAAAACAGGTATTGCAGTAAGAGCCATTTTTTCCCCTACATTTTCTTACTCTTTTTTGAAAGAATTTTTTTTAGAATATTGATACATTTCACGTTGTAAGTTTTCTCCATATATTTCTTCCTTCACTTTCTCCCAGGCTGCTGATCTGTAGTATGCAGTCCCACCTCTAAATGCTCTTGGAGTTACTTAGCCAATACCTAAGAACATGCAATGCCTAACAATCCTATTAAGCAACTTCAGTAATAAGTTGAAAGTGCTTCTCCAATAAAATTTCTTCCCTAAAGCAGCTCTGGTGTCTTCCTAGTAAAGCTCGGACATATGAAGAGGAAGTCTCATGCTTAAAGGTTATCTTCATGATTTCACAAAATATGAGCTTAGGGAATAAAGATTTAAAGGATTCAGTTTTTAGCTTACAGCTACCTTACAGATTCGTACTTGGTTGTCATTTTTCTTCAGTAATGAGCTATAGGATTTAATAACCATTACTAGTATACAGAATCCAAATTTAACTGCTCTAATAGTGTAACAGTGCTTGCGCACAAAAAAAAAGATTTGGTCTTGCCTGCAGCTAAGTAAAGGTCATAAACTATATAGAATTTTGACTTTGCAGTGAACAGGATTTTAACAGGACAGCAAGCCACTGAACACCTTAAAGAGCAGAAAGGAGGAAATGAAAAAAGTGTCTGCCTACTATCAATAGACTTAGAGGGATTAGATTACAGAGCTCTATTCTGACGATCTGGCGTGTGAGAGGGAGGTGAAGAATTCCAGAAAAAACACCAAATACAAATTCTTTGCTGTAAAACAGGCTGAGGACTTCATATAATAATGGGGTCAACATATGAGTTTTCATCATTTACCTGGATGACTTAAAAGATTCAAGAAGGACAGAGGTGTTCACTAGGCAATTAATTTTTAAGGATGCTTTAAGTTACATAACCTACAGATACAGAACAGTTATAGACAATTGCTTTTGAAAGTTCAGTTCAAGATTTTTGCTAGTAAAAAAAAATCATTAGAGTGATCCAATTGCTCTTCATTATTAGGTTTATGCTACCTGTGTGTTTTCAGGCCTCTACCAACTGTTAACTGACACAGGGCAACCATGGAAAATAATCAATCCTGTTAACATCTGAAATTTCATCAGTTGGGATTTTTTTTTTTTTTGGCATGTGAAAGACATTAAAGACTTAAAGCATCCCAGCAATCTGAGCTGGATTGTCAGCAACTGAGCTGAAATACTGCAACAATAACACCTAAGCAAAGCCCTAATATACAGGCAGACTTCCACTTACAGTTACGAAAATGTAGAACTTGGCAAAGCTGTCTTCTAATGAACAGAAGCCTGATGGTCTTTCAAAAAAAAAAAATTCAAGTGTCTGCTACACCAGTTTACCCTTTTGACCAGTCAGCCAACTCAGCCTTTCCTACCTTCCCCATCGACCCAAATGAGAGATTTTACTCACCCACCTATTCACTGCAGACATGATACTTTATGTTACCATTATACTTTTAAGTGGAACAAGATCACATCTCTTTATGGCTTTCAGGTACCGCTTTACACTTAATATCTCACCGAGAACTTACCAGTGAAATTTAAACTGACATTTATAAAAATGCACTTTCTAATAAAGAAAAATCACAATTGAAACTTTTTTATGTCTCATGTTGCAGGACATAGGTATTCTACAGAAATTACAAAACTGCAAAGAACTTCAGGTCCTATCCACAGGAAAAAACATTTGTTTAAGTTTTACAAATCATAATGGGTATACCCAGAGTATCATTTAAATACAGGTGCTATCCAAGCTGGTATCAGTAATACTGAACACAGCTTTGTGCCTGGGAACAAGTGCACTCAGAAGAACTCATGGAGTTAGCAGGCCAGGCTTGCCAGAATGTCAGATGTTGTAACAACATTGTTGTTGTACAACAGCTCCCTCACCATCTTATTTCAACGCACCACAGTCCATCCTGGAAGTCTAACTTCTGCTCATGTGCTCTGCTTATGGAGCAAGGACAAGCCTACTTTTGTTCAATATATAGCAGGCTGTTTCAACTAACCCTTTTATTCCCTAAGGAGCAGTACAAAAATTCACTGAATACTGAATAAAATTGGGTATCCCCTCCTTGAGGGCAGAAAGCCTTTTCTAGTGCTGACCTTCACTCGTGTTAGACACTTGCGGTACATAAGGCTGAAAAGTTGAAGGAAAGAATTCACAAATTCTGCCAGAAACGCTATCTATGAACTCCGAACATTTTACCTAAAAGAAGGGTGGCCAAAGCAGAGCTTCTGAAGCTTGATGCATTCTCTTAAACTGCAAGCTGATTTGGTTCTTGAAAAATAAAAGAGCAAGTGTTTGAGTAATACTTAGCAAATTCTAATCACATAAACCAGGTGTAGAGGTTAGGAAGAAACTATCAAAATAGCAGAAAAAAAGGGTCACTCACAAATATAAATAATACAGTATTTGTTTTACTCTGTTCTCACCAACTGTTCTTTTTGATACTGGAACTGTAGGAACTGGGAACTGCATGTCTGTAGTTTCAGCATGAGGAGAACATACATTCACAAATATACACATGCAGAAGATCTTCGAGTAACAGTCATTACAGAAGCTGGGAATAAGGTCAGTAGTATGCATGATTTAAACTAGGACAAAACCTGAAAGCCAGAATGGGTAAGAAACACACCAGAGGATGAAGAAGATTGCAGTAGCATGACATATTACTAAGGGATAAATTGAATTGCCTCAGTCAAAACTAGCTGAGTCAACTTTCATATTAATCAATAAAAAAAATAAAAATAACCTTTAAAAGTGATTTATTTTTTTTTTAGTGACTATATAGAAAGTATCATCTTGATTTAAGCAAGTTTATTAGGTGCTTTTTAGGTGTTTTTCAGCTATCAATAGGTTGGAATGCATTTTCACTTTTAGCTGTGTTCTTGGAACATAGCTACAGAAATTCAACATTTTCATGGGTTTCCTTCATAGAGCACAGAAGGAAAAGAGTGCAGGAAACCAACAGACCAACCCATGGAAATACGTGGCTTCCAGCACCTCTGTTACATACAAAAATTTGACTTACCGAAAACGTTGAGCCTGCTGAGCTAGAGGTGCCGGATACCTTCTGTTTGGAGAATGGTACAGCTGAGAAAGGATGGCCTGGTTATTTTTTTGGCTTGGATTGTTAGCAAACTTTACAGTGATGGGCTCGGTGGCACCTGGAGGTTTCTGGCCATTCAAGCCTTTGATAGCTTCTTCTGCTTCAATTCGCTTGTCAAAACGGATAAATCCCACACCCCTTGACACCCCTGCATAGGTTGAAGGAAGCATATAATAAATCCAGGTGTTATGGCACATTTGACTTTAATATTCAATTCTTTCACCAGCTGCTACAAATGCTAAATTGTGAGCTTACTAGAACTGATCTTTTGCTGACAGAAGACTTCGCTAAGTTTTTGGGGATTTTAATTTATTTTTTGAAGTTATGTAAGATACGCTGGTTAGAAAGAGCTTGGAAGGTTGAATGAAAAACAGTGACATGGCAACTTAAACATCAGGAGCCAAAGAGATATCCCAAAACTGATTTTGGTTGTATGGAGGAGGTGAACCCAGAACAACCTGCATGGTAACCTCTGTTTAGTTAATGCCACTCCACAGTATCTATATTTACTGAGGTTTTGTAAATGGCTTAGTCTTCTCCCTAGCAGCAAGGAATGCTTATGCTCTGCTGCAGCACCCCTTAAAAGTTCACTTTGGAACATATATACTAAAACACTAAGACCTATGTGGGTTTTAGGTTGCAGTAATGTAGGTTACAGCCCGGTTTTAACAGGCCATGTTTATTTCTGTAAGTGAAGATTCAGTTTCAGTATATCACCACATACTTTTGTAGGGGATGTTTCTGAAGGAAACCGTTTTTTTGGGTCATAGATTCTTCCTACATACAGGCAAGTCAAAGACAACATGCAAGGAGATCATCAAGTATTTATGGAAGGTCTTAGGAATGTTACAAGTCGAAGCTGTACACCGTGGCCTGAATATGAACATACTGGGGTGTTAATACTTACACCAATTACCAGTAAAGGTTCTAGGGATAACACTAATTAGTTGTATGCTTTATTATAACATTCCTGAATCCATTTAGAGGCCTCTAACATTTCCCTTCATAATCAGCAAAGTGAGAAGCCTATCCTCACTTTAGAAAGACATTAATGACAAGAAATATACTCTGTTCATAAACAATGACAATTTAAATCAAAGTGACAATGAACAAGTGAAAAAAGCTTTAGAGGCAAGTGTCACAGCCTCAACTTTGCATTTTTCATCTGTCAGTTTTTGTCACAACCTTATTATTCATACCCTTTTGAGTCTTTTTTCCACCTTCTTAGCGACTTGGAGAAAAGCTTAACCCTGAACAACAATCTATGCTAAAGAACTGCTGTGCTCATATTAGGATTTGAATGCTTAGAACTACAGTACACACTTTTATAAGTTTAAATTTACTTATGTGGACCATGTAAAATCCCACCCTTTCTGTGCATTAATATCAAAAGCATACTGTAAATATTTGTCAAATGAAGAGTGAAAACTTGTCCAGCAAATCTGCTTCTTCTGCAAATCACTATATGGCATTTAACTTTTCTGTCCCTGCCTCTCCACACACACCAACGTGTCAATATTGAGATTTCTGTTAAAACACAATTGCAAAGAAGTGCATGTGCAGTCAACTACAGTTCAGCCAAGTGTCAGACGATATATGTATATGTATAACACATACAAAATAAGGTCATTTGAAAACTTTATGACTTCCTGTGGCTGAAAGCTGTTTGTCAACCACAACGACATACTTTGAAAGGGTGCAACTATAAAAAGATATCTAAACTAACTTATTCAGAGAATAATTATGAGTTAAGGAATTGCCCCCTTCCTCCCCCAGCAAGTTTGTTGGTGTGTTTGTGTTTTTTTCTGAGATGTGAATTCTGAGAGCCCTCCTCCGTGTTCTGCTTAGTACGCTAAATAACTCAATACTTATGTGATATCCTAGGCACTTAATTTGATTGCTTATTTTTGAAACAAACCCACTGGAAGCAGGTGAGGCAGAGTTAAAGATCTTCAACATCAGCCATTTGAGCCAGGATGAATGCACAGCAAAAACACGTTTGGTCTGAAGAGCAACCCCAGAGCGTCATTGACACCAATTTACTAGTTTATACTAGTTTAAACATACTGTAAAAATGCAACTAACTTAATATAGATCTTACTTCTGGTTAGGTACTGGTACAGGCTGCCCTGAGAAGTGGTAGAGTTGTCATTCTCAAAGGTATTTAGGAGATGTGTATGCAGAGCTTAAGGGACATGATTTAATGGTGGACTTGGTAGTGTTAGGCTGCTGGTTGGATTTGATGATCTTAAAGGTCTTTTCCAACCTGAATAATTCTATGATTCTTTAAGACACTGCTAAGGACAGAATTCATCTGCTTCTGAAGAACTCAAAGTTCATTTTCTTCAGTGTACCTAAAGTTAATGAGGCAACCTTGAAAACAGTCTTAACAGCAATTACTAGTCCAGGTCTTTTGTAATCCTAGCAGAGAACCAGCTGCGCATTTCTGTTTTTTTTTTTTTTGTTGTTGTTTTTTTTTTTGTTTTGTTTTTTTAATAGAAGTGCTTAATAGCATTTCTTAAAGAGCATGGGGACTATTTTCACACAGCAGCTTGGAAAGGAAGATTATAGCAGCTGTAAATTTATTACAAGCCATGAAACAGGCTTCCAACCTGCACCTTCAGGGTGGAAATGACTCAAGGTGGCTCAGTTCACTCCAATCTATTTTTGTCCATGCATATTTATGAACAATTCTAGCAGAAAATTGCATTTTCTGGCCCACGTACACCTTTCATATATTCTAGAGACAAGACTATTGTACTAAAAGGCAGTATATTTTTCAAACTGCCAGTCCAAGAACAAGAGCACGAGCACAAAGCTGCATACTTACCAGTGACTTGGTCAACTAGAATACGTGAAGTAATAATGCGTCCGTATTGGGAAAAGAGCTGCTCCAGTTCCTTCTGGGTCATTGTTTTGGGAAGTCCACTGACATACAAATTTGCATCTCTGATAGAAGCTGAACTTGGTCGCGCATAGGAAACCTTGAAAGAACACAAAGCAGCTAGAAATTGGAACAGTTCTAAAACACTTGAAATAGAACACTACAGTGTATCAGGACGGTGTGATTTGTTAAGGTCAGCCAAAAGTTACCTTGCAGTAAGAGTTAAGTGGCTTTTGGTGATGACTGCTATAACACTACCACCAAAGGAACACAACACTGATCATGTAGAATTTGACTACATGAACTCAGATATAAATCTGAACTTCAAGCACTATTTATAAATAAGGAGAAAAGCTAGACATATACAAGTCTTGGTGGAGAAGTGTTATTTTTCATTTATTTTAAGATTAGAGAAAGATTTAAGATTTAACAAAAATTTTTCCTTTTAATTACCATTAAAACAAAAAATACACAGTATGTAGATTGTTTTGATACCTAGGTCATAAAGGCAGTCCAAAGCACTTTCAGGGGTTTGAAGGTATTTAAGTGCTAACTGTGCCCACTGTAAATGTATTGAGCTCACTGTCAAACGACAGCCACTCACAAGAACAAGAGAAACTCCACTACTTCATTTATAGCCCTAAGAATGTGTGGCAGAAGGCTTGGGCGCAGAGCTACAACTCAGACATATGGTTTAATTTGGCTGTGTGGAGCAAGCAGTTGGACTCAACAATCCTTGTGCGTGTCCTTTCCAACTCAGGTTATTCTACATGCTTGGACTATTCAGCAGATCACCAACTTCAGCAACAGAGAAGTCATGCCAAGTGCCAGTGAAGCTCCCAGGTCCCTTTGGGCTGGAATTTTTGCCTGCTGCCTCAAAGTGCCAGTCAAGTACTTTATAAGATTATCTATTAGATTATTTAATCCTTAAATACATGCCACAGAGTTGAGGAGTTCAGTACCCCTCACTGAAGTCTGCACAAGACTTATCTTTGTTACAGAAAAGACTGTAATTGGACGTCCATGCTTGTGGAACAGGATGGGCCCAAGTACTTTATTTGGTGTTTTCACAGTACAAAAGTACAGTCAAAGGAGACTCAAGGAGAAGTCAGATTTGAGACTCGAGAAGTAGTCAGATTTAACCCTTCCCCTCTACAGCATAGGATCAGCTGCTTCTAGTCAGCTAGAACTTAACTCTGTAAACCTATCTTCTGCCTAATCCTTTGGCATTTGTTTTCAAATCCTCCCTCTGTCTCAGTTCAGTACTTATCAGTGAACTGTAAGACTCCCATGGAAGCAAAACAAACAGCAACTGAGATAGAGCATCTCAGTGACTAAACAAGCGATACTCTGAACATTGCTTTTATCATCCAGCCTTCTACACAGACGCTTTGGGCAAGGTAAGCTGGCTGCATGGGGCTCACCTTGGACACTTGTAGCTGTCCAACGTAAGACACTCAAGACAAGACCCCGTGAGCAGCAGCACCTTGCTCTTTAACATGAGACATGTATGAATTAAACACTTGTGTCAACACAAGCAGCTGGGAATAAACACAGTCCTTTCTCCTAATTTGCTTTATGTATTTATTTTATGGAGTGTGCAAGTTTAATTATAACACTCCACTGGATCTGAGTCCACTCAAGTGAAGTCCTCTTTCTTCTATATGCTGTCCACTCTCTTGTTTTTAATTTTTTTAAATAACTATTTTTAGGAACACATACCAGGAAACTGTCCACAGAAGAGCTGATAAAAATTACCACCATCACGATGTCAGATAGCAAGCCACAGTCCCTTCTTCAGCAAAATCAGATTCAGTGTCCCTGATGCAAAGTGTTAAACAATAAAAACACTCCACCAAATACTGTCAAAAGATTCCTGACATCTGGTCATAGCAAGAAGCTGCTGTGTCACTTTGGACTAATCTTTGACTCAGCTTTCCACATCACACAAAGCTCCTCTATCATCCTGTAATACGCACTGACAAGGGTTATTTTCTAGTAAGCTTTTCCTTCAAAAATATCATATTTTTTTTTCCAGGTACACTATAAAGAAAAAGTAATAGTTCCTTTTGTAGGCTAGCTAGGAACTGATAAAGTTTCTGATTTTGACTCAGTTTTTGCCATCTAAAAACTTAAGTGGTGAATATTCTACTAAAAGTCAGTATAGGAATATTCCTGGAACATAATATGAACTACTACGTAGAGTCAGATAAACAGAAGCGTTCAAGACAAAAGTGCTGGTAACATGCCATAGACCTCTAATTATCACAATTGTAGAAAAAGCTGATTATGCATCACACAAGCTCTTTATCCACATAGCATGCACCACTTCCCTGTAAATTACAGCGATGACGCAATCTCGTAACTTGGATGAGAGGTCAGACAAATATTAAGAAGAGAGTAACCACATTCCTGTGTGAATCACATTACTGTGTGGCAGAAGTGTTTTTCATAAGACCAGTGAGAGGTTTAACACGACCTTCCTTAACAGGCCCTTCCAGAGAGGCAAACAATTGATTTGCTAAACCTTGCTAGAGCAGATTCAATAATCCAGTTCAGGTCTCCTCAGCAACATTAGTTCTTTCATGAAAAGAAATGGGGACATCCTACTGTTATTTCCTTGTGCTGTTTTCGCATAATCAACCACACACTTTCTTCTGATGAGTATTTGAAAAGTCAAGTACAATGGGTGGAACTACAAAAATTAAGATGAGAGGAAAGCAAGGTATTGCAATGCAGAGAAACAGAATAGGAATAAGACTTCACTAACCAGCTGTATGGCAGATTTTCTGACAGCTGGGTGAGATGCCCAACCGTCAGTTCTGTGCAAAAGTATATAAACACAAATTTGGTAAAAAAAATTTCTTTTTGAAGTTGTAAATCTGCTACTTTCATATGGCTGTGCAGCCAAAGCCCAATACTTGCCCAGTAATTGTGTTTAATGCTGAATTCTTCTTTTTACTCTGTATATTCAACCTTCACGCTGCATACAGCTGTATTTAAGAAACAGTTTTTAGATCTTGAATTTTTCCTACTTTTCTGCAAGCAGAAGTGTATGCTTATGATATTTCCTGGTACACAGTCAGTGAGGCAAACTGGAGGCAGGAAAACCAACAGAATGAAGCTTTCCTGCATTCAGACGAAGAAGGGAACACAGCATGCTGGCTACTCAAGAGGCAGAAAAACACAGCTACTAAGGAATGAAGGATTGCTGATGCTGAATATGAGCTTCTGAGCTCCATGCCACACTTGGTGGGAATATCTTAAGGAGACCCAAGGCCAGAGAATGGAGACAGACAGGGTACAGGCCTGGACACAACAAAATCCCCACTTAACAAAAACAAGTAGTTCTGACCAGCTGAGTTCATGTCGGTTTTCAAAATCAACCCTTCTACCCCCCAAAATTTAGCACTATCAGACATGATAGGAGTACCTTGCAACAAAGTCTGGTAACTGACCACAATGAACTATTAACAATATAGAATTTGATGCCAATGGAAGTAGGGAAGGACTAGTTCTAGTTTTAAATAAACTACATGAGAAAAAAAATGCATAGCTGCATGGATCACTGGAACAGTTTTATCTGCCAGTTTTTCATTCTCTCTGCAGCTGAGATATGCCATAAAAACTGTTCTATCTAGTCTGACTTAAGCTGCCAGACAAGTTTTCCTTTTTGTATGCATTTGTTCAAGCACTCTGGGGAGAAGTTGGAACTCCTGGGAGCGAGCATCAACTAGAGAAAGAAGTAAAAGTGACTTATCTTTACATTTAAGAAGAAAACTGTGCAATCACCAAGCAGTTTTCTAAGCATGCATGCTTTTAAGCTTGTAGAACGGAGGTTGCAGAACATAAGCCTTGTAAGCTGCTTTCAGACAGGACAAAAGTTTGAATAGAAGACACTGAAAGGCCTCCTGAACCCCCCTAGGACATACTTTAGGGTGCTGCTGTTTTCCCAGACTCAAACCAGACTACCTAGACTCAGTTCTACATCTGTTGATAGATTAAACAGCTCCATTTTCTAAGCAACCTGAAGCAGTAGGTGGACTTTCCATCCAGCTGCCTACCGCTAACAGCCAAAGATATTTTGATACAACACATTAAAGGCAATGGAGTAACTAATCACGGAAATCTATTCCAGATACCTGAACAAAAAGAGGTGACTGGAAATAGTCAGCGTGGATTTATAGAGGGGCAATCACGACAAGGCTACTCAGTTGGTTAGACAAATGACATGATTGCCATGGTGGAAAAGGGGAGATGACCAACATTCATCCCAACTTTAGTAAGACCTTTGACACTCTCCCCTATCACCCTTATAGGCAAAACACACATTAATAACACTTAAGCACATACGAGAAAACAAAATAAGTAAACAGTGAGGGAGGCTAAAAACTGGCTAAATTGCCAGGTTCTGTGGGTTGTGATCACTGTCATGAAATTCAGCTGTAGGATAGTCATTGGGCTCCATCAATGTGGGAAGGATCTTCATTAGTAACCCAGATGACCGGGCAGAGTGTACCTTCAGCAGTTCAGCAGATAACACAAAATGGGATGAGTGGCTGATATGCCAGAGGGTTGTGCTGCCACCCAGAGTGACCTCAACCAGACTTGAGAACATCCTAAAGTTCAAAAATGGGAAAAGGTAAGTCCTCCCCCTGGGCAGGAATACTCTGTGCTCTAGTACATACCGGGAGCCAACTGGCTGAAAAGCAGCTCTGCAGAGGGCTCTACAGTCCTGGTGGATAGCACTCTGACCACAAGTCAACAAAATGCATCCTTGTGACAAAGACGGCCAACAGCATCCAGGGCTGTGTTAGGAAAACTATTATGATCAGCACTTCAAGGGATGCGATCCTTCTCCTCAACGTAGGGCTGACATAACTCTGGTGCAGGAGTCCAGAGCAGCAGACTGTACCACAAGAGATATTTACATACTGGTGAGTCCAACAAAGGGCCACAAAGGTGATTAAAGGACCAGCACATCTCTGATGCAAGGGGAGGCTGAGAGAGCTGGGATTGCTCAGTCTGGAGAAAAGGCAGCTCAGTAGGATCTTATCCCTAAATTCCTAACGAGGGTAGTAAAGACGGAGCCAGACTCTTCCCTGTGGTATCAAATGACAGGAAAAGAAGCAATGGACACAAATACTGATATAGCAAACTACTTGGGAAGACCATATACATTTAATTCTGTAAGAAAACGTTTTTATGATCAAGGGTGGTCAAGCATCAGAAGATGCTGGTTGTCCAGTTGGGTTATGAACGTCCCCAGGGATGGAGACTCACAGTCCTAGGTAACCTGCTTGAGGTGACTCTGCTCGGAGCAGGAGGCTGATTAGTGATCTTCAGAGGTACCTCCAACCTCAGCCATTCTGTGATTCTGCAACAATACATAAACTTTAAAATAAGTCTTAAATGGACTTCAACCCAGAGGCTGGAAGCAGTTTGAATCAAGTGAAAATTACAAATCTGTAACAGATGATTCAGTGTTTTGGTTTTTTGTATAAACTCAGTGATGTAGACATTTTTCTCCTATTCCTACCTAGAGGAATTCAAAATAGAGACACTGTCTTCAAAAAGGAAATTCAGACTGCTGGGCACATGCTGTCACATCAAGGATAAACTTACTGACACTCCCCTATATGCCCCCAGAAAGGAAAAATCCACAGGAAAACATTTCTTAGCTTACTGCAAGTTTACCTTACACTACAGAACCAGTGGATGTCAAAATATCAAACAGTATCTGCAAAGCACCTATCACTTTTCCTTTCATCTCTTAAATATGCACTCCTTCATGGTGATTTGTGATCCATTGATGTCTATTGCTCATGTCCTTGCTGGTAAATGCTACCTGGAACAGTCAGACGTAGCAGTCAAGGCCTGTACTGAACACTTGAAGAAAGCAAGCAAATGAAAGCAGTAAACTCTAACCAGTAAATAGTACTACAGGTATTCCATATCTAAGAACACACAACAATCGCAGATTTCTCTGTGGAAAGTATCTCAGAGAGTACTCCTGTCTTCTGACTGATGCTTGCTGGCATCTGTGCAGATCAGTTACAAGAGTAACATACAAACAGAAATTAATACATCAGGGTTAAGATCCAAACACCACCTCTAGATGTCTTGCTAGGCACCTGAAGTTCTGACCAGGTAGGAAACTGAAAGAAACAACTTCAAAAACCCAGTGTAAACGAAATTTAACTCTGGCAAACCATTACCAGTGATCTGAGATTACTGCAAGCCAGCATCATTAGAGAAAAACAAGGATGCCACAAAACATAAGAAAATTAACTCCCATGAAAAATAAACTTACATGGAGTATGAGATATGTTTCAACTCATTATTGATATCAAAGTCCAACTATTTCACTCATAAGATTTCAAGCAGAGAGTCTCCAGATTCATCTCACTACCTGGCAGTTTGCTAGCTAGCTCAGTAATTACTTGCTGATCATTCTAGATTCATTCTTGTCATGCAATATACATATGCACTGAATTAACAGCTGCGCTTAGATATTACTTCCACAGCTACTTCAACAGGTGAATACTTAATTAATAAACACCAAGGTTATGCAGTGTCAGAACTATTGTACACAATGTGAGTCAAGAAGCAGCCGGAAAGCCTGGCTTTAAATATTTAATGACGACACACACACTGCGTAACAGTGAACATAGCTGCTCTGTAGACAACCACTTGAAAACAGTTTTACTGGAATTTTCCATTACTGCTAGTAGGAAAGACTTACTTATAGAAATGTAAACATCACATTAAAAATTTGAGGTATTTTCCCTGTTTTAATATTTCATTTTTCAGCATCAAGATGAATTGATTTTCAACTTAAAGCCATGAAAGCTAGCAGGTTAAATTAGTTGCCAAAGAGAAGAAAGACCCAGTCCCTAAAAATGAGAGTCCGTTTCTTACCATCTGCTGCTACTGTTAGACACCTTACTCTACTTCTAATATATAGCCTCTTAAGTAGTATAGAGAACAAGCAAGGATTTGTTTTTATTGCCTGCAAGAACTTTAGGAAAAACTGATATTATATTCTAAAACACTCTGCTTAAGGTATTCTTTTTATAGTTTTTATATCTGATATCTTTAAATATCAAAATACTTCTGTACGTGTTTACATTCAACAACTTCCAGTGTAAACTATCAACACTGTCTTATAGATGGTATCCATTTCTTTTAAAAATCTTGTGTTGTGGTTTAACCCAGCCGGCAGCTAAACACCACACAGCTGTTTGCTCACTCTCCCCCCCTCTCCCTCTCTGGGATGGGGGAGAGAAATGGGAAAGTGAAGCTCGTGAGTTGAGATAAAGACAGTTTATTAAGACAGGAAAATAATGGCAATAATAACAACAATGATAATAGTACTACTACTAATAATGTGTACAAAACAAGCAATGCACAATGCAATTGCTCACCACCTGCTGACCGATGCCCAGCCTAACCCCGAGCACTCCAGCCCCCTACCCCGGCTAGCCATCCCTATATATTGTTTAGCATGACGTCAGATGGTATGGAATACCACTTTAGCCAGTTTGGGTCAGCTGTCCTGGGTCTGTCCCCTCCCAGCTCCTGCTGCACCCCCAGCCTGCCCACTGTCAGGACAGAGCAAGAAGCTGAGATATCCTTGGCTTGGTGTAAGCACTGCTCTGCAACAATTAAAACACCAGCGTGTTATCAGCACTCTTCTCACCCTAAGCCAAAATATAGCACCCTACCAGCTACTAGGAAGAAAATTAGATCTGTCCTAACTGAAACCAGGACAGCTTGTTTCAGTAGAAAAAAATCCAAAAAGACTACACGAAGTTTGTGCAGACAAACATGGGTTAACCACTCCTGCAAACCAGACAGATGTATATTGGGAAAAGGAATATATTACAAATATAAGCCCTCTTGGCAAGCACAATAAAGACAAGAAACTATTTCTGTTACAACAACATTCTCAGACCATTGTGTTCTTAACCTTCACTTAAATTAGTATGAGATGCCATGACTCAAAAACTCTTCTTCTTGATTCCCAATAAAATGCTGAAGCACAAAGCAGAGGCTGAGACTCGTCTCAGCTGTCACTAGCCAGTAAAAGGTTGTCTGAAATAGGAGAGCACATTGCTATATATTCAGGTTTACTTTGTCTCTGGTCAAATGAAAAATAGTTCCATTCCAAACAGAAGTTGAAGGCCAGTTTTCCCAATATACACAAGACTGCCTACTTAAACACTGAATTTAAGTCACTAGTGCAAGCTTGCACCAGCATTTGTGTGAGCAAGCAAAGTGGTAGACTTAGGCCACTTAGACAACTCTCAGGAAGTATGAAAACATACTTCTAAATTCAAATTCACCTATCCGTGTAAATTAACAAAAAGGATCATATCTAATACTGGCTGTGCTTTTACAGCCTATCCTGTAATGGATGTCTTTGAAAAAAACAGGCACAGAAGTAACAGCCTTTCAGTACTACAATCAGCAGAAGTTGAGATTTTAGTCCACACCTCATGAAGACTGTCCAGATATAGACAGTGCCCGAACTGCAGCCTTGAGGTCAGTCCTGGGATTCATGTCCATTCCCTGCCAGCTCAGCAGAGAGTACAAATGGACCAAGCAATGGTCTGCTCCTCCAGAAAACAAGACACAACTGGAACCACAACCAGCCAGAAAGAGGTAACTGCTGAGGGATCATGGTTGGAGGGAGCTACACTTCACACAGTCATCTGGCACATCATAAACACTGAACTGCAAAGTTAGTGATTCTCTCAGGATATCACAGCATGGTGATCGTATCAGCTGCTACACATGCTTGATAAACAATCCCCAACCCAGACATGTAACAAGCTACACTGACCAAGGCAGCTCTTTGCACATCTGAATTAACAGCCCAGCTAGAAGAGTGCTGCAGCTCCATTTTCTTCACAAGCAGGCCTAACAAGCTGTTCACAGTGGTTACTGACAGGCAGAGTAGTTTGCACAAGTATGCCAAAGCCAACAAAGTCCCACCTTTATTTTTTATAAATTTCTACTTTCAAATTGGAATTATTTCATCAAGACAACACTTTTTGAAGTCTGAACTAAAACCACACTGAACTTAAGACTCACAAATGCAAACTCAACATGGTTCTAGGTGGGGGGATGGAGTCTCTTGCAGCAATTTGTAAGTAACTTCTCACTGGAAATCTTCCACCTTTACGTATTTATGATCTTCGCTCCTGGGTATGTTAACGCAGTGTATGAACACTAGATATGAGGTCCCCAGCATCTGAGGCTACATCAGTTTTCAAATTTCTTACCAAAAAGAGGAATGCCACTGATGTTATAGTGATCACTGGTGCTCACGGGAAACACGGGTTTTGTACTCTAATTCCTCTTTGACCATATCGTGAGATTCTGTGTTTGACTCTTGTCAGTCAGCAAAACCACCGCAGCTCCTTGCACTGCTCTCCTGCAGCACAGCCCACGCTCAGCAGACCCTGCTTTACCCTGCTGCCCAAGCAGACCTGTCAGAGCACCATTGCAAAACAAGGCTAGCAACAGAGATTATTTGGATCAGCATGAAATTTTGGATCAGCATGAGATCTAAGGAAAAATCTGGTTTCAATTCTGGCTCTAAATCCCAGCTGGACATCTTAATGCACTTTTCCTCCTTTGTGATTTCTTCAAAATGAAGCATAATTTAATTATTAAAGCAGATGCAACAGCAAGTTCAGCACAGAGAATCAAGTTTTACAAGGAACTCAAGACCATGAGCAGGCGTCATTCGGATGAGAAGACTGTGAAGGCTTAAGACAGCAAGCAATGAGACAAAGACAACCAGACTGAGAAATCAGAATCAATCTGAAATCAGAAACCAGAATCAATCCCTTGTGAAGCATCTTGGATGGGATTCTCTAGTCTAGGAAGCACTTCTTCCCAGCACTATTCCCAAGAGTATCTTGAATTGAAGTACAGAAACACCTCCTTGTGAAAACAAGATCATTTTTCATATGGTGAAGAGACTGTGTACAGCATCTGAGCCATCATGTTGACATGGTTAAGACCAGCCCTCGGTCTTATGTCAAGTGAGTCACCAACTCTTTTTGTTACCACAAAACCAGACATTAAGCACTGAGTCTTTAAATAGAACACAGCCTGCCTACTTTCACCTCTACTAATCAATAATTGTATCAAGTTCAATACACAGAGCAACAACATGCCTGTAAGAGCTACTGTTTCAAGAGGAGCTCTAAGGGGCTCCATCCCACCTAACACTAATTCAGAGCTCCCAGCTCTTTGTTTTTCATTCAAGATGCCTTCATTCTTGTTCACTGCTCAGTCTCACAGCCTTGGGGTAACACTTATCCCAGAGAACCAAATTTCATTTGAAAGAGCAGCACAGTGTCCTTATGAGATTTCATGGGTCCTTCTCTGTGTAAATCAACAAATAAGCCTGCTCCAAAAAGATTTATACTTTGTTCTCTTACATCACCAGAAAAAAACTGGCAACTACAGTTCACTGCGACTATTACAGCCATTTACAAGCAACACAAGGTTTCTTTGAGTAGTAGAGATGCTTCAGTTAGATCAGGAGGCCTGTTCTGACTTTCAGTAGCTACCAAAAAAAATAATTTTCTGTTCCACAATTCTCAGGAGGAACACAGCTTGTAGAAAAAGTCTTCCAGTTTATAAAAGAATTTTCTGCAAACAGTGATTTCAAAGGTATCTGAAATTTGCTTCATGCAAGAGTGATAAATACATGACTCAGCAAGCAAGGGCACATCAAGCTGATGCTGCATTTAAGCACTGCACTGTTCTGGTATCTTATATTCTTCTATGGTTATACCAGTTCCCTGAAAAAAAGAAATCCTTGGAAATGTCAGCAACAAATTAGAAATATGCATTGAAAGTCCCAACAAAAACCCTAGAGCCCTTGAGATTTTTCATGACCTGTTTTTTTTTTTTTCCTCCAGATCCTGGCTAGGATCACACACTCCTAGTAGTATGCCACAGGACCAGATGGGGACTTTCAAACATTACAGAAAAAAGCAGTCTTTGACCTTGTTTAGAGAAGGAGCTTGGTACACGAATGTAGCACGCTATTCAGAATATGGTCAGCTTAAGCAAAAGCTGCATTTGTGCTCTCAGAGAGGCAGTGTGAGAGAAAGGATGAAAAAACAAGCCAAAGCAAACCTCTGAACAATGGTTACCGTGTTCTGCGAGGATGGCTCAAAGCATTTTACATTAACTGCCCACAAAGGCTGACCTTGCAAAGGGTAAAGTGGTTTTGCTTTTTAGATTCCTTCTGTAATCACAGATGAAGACAAAAGGTGTTTGCTTTAAATGTTAATATCAGAAATGACAGGTATGATACCTTGAGTATTACAGGCCTTAAACTCATGCTACTACAATTTTCGTTTTGTAATCCACATGCAATTCCAAATACATTTATTTTACTTTAAGAGTGGATGGGGAAGAGTGTTAAAATACAGAGTTCAATACATGAACGAAGTCAGCTTCAACCTGACACTGCAACTCGTCTCCAATTGGCAGCCTCAGCTCCTGTGCTGTGCTGTTTTTACTTAACACCAGTCTTTATAGAGAGGACAAGGACCAGGAGTACTCCTTAGGATTTAACTGGTTAAATACAACATACTTTTAAAGACCTAGTAAACTGCTTCTATGCCTACCACAAAGGAGCACCAGGAACAGGCTTTCAGAAGACTTGGTCTGAAGTGGCTACAGAAGATCCAAATTGCTTCTGTTCACCAAATGACACGTGCAATAGCATATGTAAATTAGCAATTAAAAACTGAAATCCTGTTAAGGACAAAAACAGAATTGGAGGTTTTCTCAGAAGTGCTTAAGGTAATGCGGTTAAAATGCTGTACTACTAGAAGTTTATCATACTACTATAAGAAAAGGTAATTAAATTCACTGATGTCTCTCAACAATAAGATGAGAATTATGCACTATAATCACAGAACCACAATTCTGCTGACAGCTTCGCCTTTAGAGGGACTGTAGTGCGTAAGATTTAAAACCTGTAGTCATAATTATATCAGTATCTTTAAAGAGAGGAATCACTTAAAACTTTGAATATAAGTACAAAGAAAAGGCAACAAATAAAAGGAGACAGACTCCAAACTCTGCTCTTCACATTTGGAGAAAATACATTTTCAAACTTTTCCGACTTTCTGTTAGTCCTCAAAGACCTCCCTACATACTTTGCTTCGTTCTTCCTATGTTCTTTCTTGACTCAGGGGGTGGTGAGGAACTGGCACAGGCTGCCCAGAGAAGCTGTGGATGCCCCATCGCTGGAGGTGTTCAAGGCCAGGTTAGATGAGGCCCTGAACAACCTTATCTATTGGGTGGCATCCCAGCCCATGGCATGGGGGGGTTGGAACTGGGTGATCCTTGAGGTGCCTTCCAACCCATGCCATTCTATGACTATGTTCCTGTGGAGGGCTGGATATTATCCTGGGTAGTCTTGTCATATGAAGTATGGAACAGCACAGTTTTTACAGAACATAACTCACATTTCTAATGCTGTTACACAAAGGTTGTGGGAGAGTTGGGAGGGAGTATTCTTCACAGACAGAATTTCTAGGTTGGAAGAGACCTCTAGACCATCAAGTCCAACCTCTGACCTAACACTAGCAAGTCCTCCACTAAACCATGTCGCTAAGTTCAACATCTAAACGTTGTTTAAAGACCTCCAGGGATGGTGACTCAACCACTTCCCTGGGCAGCCTCACAACCCTCTCAGTGAAGTTCTTCCTAAGATCCAACCTAAAACACCCTGGCACAACTTTAGCCCGTTCCCCCTCGTCCTGTCACCAGGCATGTGGATGATCAGAATCACTAACAAAATCTAAAAAAAAAAAAAAAGGTGGGACCCAAATTCTTCTGTTCTTGAAACTGAAGTGAATCTGTTCACAACTTTTGCTCTTGGAAGGAAAAACGTGAACTTCAAAGTTCTCCATATTTGTGTTCAGTGAACTGCTGAGGACAAACACTGGCCAGAACATCTGCATTACTCATTTCACAAACACCTTGCAGAAAAGCAAACAACCGCATATCCATTGACATTGTTACTGCTTTTATGGAAGATCTGAATCTACAAAACCTTTCAAGAAAAAAACTAACTGCATGGGTAAGATATCTAGAGTTGATATGTAATGTCAAAAGTCACTAGCTTATTACTAAAGGTCAATCAATTTTTCACAAGGCTTCCGCAATTTCTGAAGTACATCTGTATTTTACAGTAACAGCAGCACTCTTATGGAGAAATCAAGTATTTTGATTTTTTAAAAAGCACAGATCTCCATATTTGGAAATTTTAACACGTTGGACACATGCAGAAAAGTTGTATTCTACTTAAAGGACTTTACATAGCACTGGGAAGGTAGAAGACAGAAGATGTGGTATTGGTGTCCCAGTATTAACAAACAGTTTAGTTTTAGTTGATTTTTCTTACTGCTTGGAGCTCAGCTCTTGAGCAATTTTCAGTCTTCCTTCAGCCCCATGGAGTACTTCCTGCCCCTTCTAACACATCAATTTTTGTGCCAGACATCACACCACCCACACAGGCTCAGAAAGGAACCACTGCACGACCAGATGCAAACCTGCTCAGCAGTCTTTGTGTGAGCTGCACTGGTCTGAGGGACCCTCTCGCTGGCACAACAGCAGCAGACTCCTGCAAGAACTGATCGGGTGTGACAGAGCCCATCTGGGGACCAAACAGGAAACAAGCTATGCAATTGCAGGAGAGATGAGCACATTTTGAAGTTCAATCTGACATGCTGAGCTATTTTGCTTGGAGTAGTTAGGTATTAATGAAGAACCGTGTGACCTGAGCATGGTTTACAGGAAGAGACAGCAACACGCATTCACAAGTGAATGCTCCTCTCAATGTTACTCAGCAACATGAAAAATAAGCACCACACATAAGACGGTTAAGTAACATCCAAAGTCTGAAGGGATTTGAATTTCAGTGAAGAACAAATTTTACCTGGGGGTGAAAAGGCATGTGTGAGGTGGGGAGGGGGGTTTAAAAAGGAAATGCTGTCAAAGCTTTAACTGTAACATAGATAAAAGGTTGTATAATTATCATTTATGTAACTCCTGCAGAAACTTAAGGTAAAAAAACACCTTTACCTTTGTTCCAAGACACATTGTTCTGCTGCTACAGATCTGCTAGAGCACTTCAATTTTACCTTGAGAATACAGTCCTGAGGTATTTAATTACCCTGTCAAGACCACTAAATGGTCTGGCACCATGCCCCTTCTCTGAATCTCTGCTGATTGATAGCATCAATAAAATTCACTAGCTTTAATTAAACCTTCAAACAGGATCCCCTTTTGCCACTCACTAGATCAATGTCCTTTAGTGCTGTAAGAACAAAATTGAGGAGGTAAAGAGGGTTTCTCTCACCTTCACAGCTCTTGCCCCCCGGTATTTTAATGGACTTTTTACTCAGTTCATATATATTTCATCGCTCTCCAGGGAGATCAATGAAAAAATTAATATAGAAAATGATGCTACCAAAGTTTTCTTCTAAAAATATCAATGTTAGAGAAGACAATCTTTTTCTGCTGCACCAATATAGAAATCAAACTAGTATGCTTCTTTATTCTGCATTTTATTATATCCTGTGAAGTGTTTTCAAGAATACTATCAGAGGTACAAGTTCACAAGGGTGAAGACCTTAAGCTGCTACAATTGAGGACAATTTCCTTAAAATTACTGTAAATCTAAGTAATGGTTCACGGCACCAAGTGAAATTGCACATCATAAAGCCAAGTTTTAAGGACATGCTGACTCAGAGGACATTATCAAAATTGTGGCATGACATGCTTCAAGTATCCCCTTGCTGAACTGCACTTTTTTGGGCATGTGTAAAGCAAATAGCTCAGTATTCACTCCTGTTAAATTCATAACTAGCTGTTTTTAATTACACAGCTTTCTACAGTAGGGCAGTTAACTAGGTGATAATGATGACGAAGTAGGACTTGTGCATGTAGCCAAATAATTTGTCAAACTTTCTTACAGCTTCCTGTTGGAATTATATTACATGTGAAGGCAGTTTTTTTTAAACATATGCAAAGCTATGAAGAAGTGGGAGGAAAACCTACAGATTTAATACTTTAGATAAAATATTTCTTAAATCTGTATTCCCCTGACAGGTGATAATTACCCATGTAAATACTCTAATAGTCAAGAAAACTAAAAAAAAAAAAAAAGAAAGAGGAAGAAGCTCTACTAAATTTGATTTTTAAGAAGCACTAGCTAGATAGAAGACAGATAATCAATGCTATCTTATAAAAAAGGATAACAGCTAGGCCTGTAGCTAGGCCAAACCATTTTTCCCCTCTACACTGCAGATTTCCATACGTGCCTATACACGTATCACCAGCACTGAGAACTAAGACAGCTGTCAGCTCCTGTACAGAGAGGCTCTGCTGCTTCAGGCCCTCTCATGCTGGAGAGCTGCAGGATGGACAGAGGGAAGTTCCTCGGCCCTACTTCACCTTGTGAGGGGGAAACAAACACGATGTTACTCTGTTGGCTGCGTCCCTTGGGAGCTCTGAACCACCAAAGACCACATCCATCACTCATACACCCCAGCATCCACAGACAACAGCCAGGCTGAGCTTTCCCTGTGTCCTCCTGGTAGCCCCAATTGACATTAAAAGCTGCCTCTTATTCAGGATCTTACACAGCTCTGTACCAGTTCAAGGACAGGATATTTGTTTGCCCTTTCCATTCCATTTTAGACTTATTAGCACTGAAGGCATTTACAACACACCAAAAGGTATGGCCACACAGATAACCTTGCAATAAATTCATCTGAGTCTTTTTGATGGAGCTTTCCCAGGAATGAGGGCAGGAAAAGTCACTGATGATCTCCCTCCTCCCAAGCAGAAACTGAATAAAACGTGCACTGAATTTTCTTATTCCTTTGCAAAAGGAATGATGACACTTGCATGCTGTTTGCTCCTCAGAGTTTTTCAGACTTGGGAAGAAGAGATCTTTTTGTGACAAAACAAATGAAAAAAACAAAAACCAAATCAATGAACAAGCAAATGGGTAAGCAGAAAGATCGCTCAAGGCACAGAAATCCATGTTCTCTGTTCTATTTAAGAGCCAATGAAAAAGTACTTTCCAGCAGCAGCTTCTTCTGAAAAAAAAAAAAAAAAGAGCCATAGCAAGTCTTTCACCTCTCCGATACAGCTTGCTTTTACACTGAAGTTGCATAATTCAGTGAAGCCCAAAATTCACAGGCTACCTGCAATATAAATACACCAACTTAAAAGTATTTCATGAAGCTTTCCAAAGGACAGCCCTCCCTCTAAAAAGGTAGCAAGTAATTGGTTTCAATGTTGCTACCCACACAGAAAAAACATAAGCCAGCAATCTGCAAATTTGTGGTTTGAGTACATTTTACTTCAAAAGAACAGTAGGTGGCAGCCCTTTTAGGGATGGAGGAATGTAACCAGTGACTGTAGAAAAGAAGCAGCGGGTCAGATGTACCTGTCATGCACCCAATACAGAATGCCACAGACTGGGATCAGGATTTGAGCAGGAATGCTCCCACTTCAGCCACTACATGGAGGTATCAACTACAGACAAATTGGAACACTGTGGTCCCTGAACCCTTACGAAGGCTCCGCAAAGGTCCTGGTCTTGAGAGCTCTGAAATAACACCTCAAGTCTTGAAACACATTAGGAATCCTCCTAGCCTCTTCTTCTCCTGCAGTGTGGAAGGAGGTAAAGACAGACTCTTTAAACAGTACATAGGGAGAATCCAGTCATGAAAAGTTGGCCTGAAATATGGCTTACCCCCAAGAAGGGATAAGGGAATAAAGCAGCCTTTCCCCAGGTGATGTACACTAACATTGAAAGATGCTGCTGAAATTGAACAGAGCTAAACATGGGTAGCTAGAGTCATTATTTGCCATGTAACATGAGAAAAAGCAACATTCAGAGATACTTTCTTGTAAATAAAGAGATGACAACTATTTTGTTTGCTTTACCTTAGCACTTGAAGAAGGCAAGAAAGGAAAAGCAGTGTCACCCCCCACCTCAATCTATTTTCACTTTTTCCCCCCCAGACTTTTTTTTTTAAACAGTACATTTCTATTTGCAGAAATTTGGTGATGTTTACATTAATCACTCAGGGGCAATGGGTGCAAGCTAGAACATTGGAGGTTCTGCTTAAATGTAAGACAACTTTTTCGTGGTGAAACTGGAACAGGCTGCCCAGGGGTGTTGTAGAGTCTCCTTCTCTGGAGACATTCAAAACCCGCCTGGATGCATTCCTGTGTGACCTGATCTAGGTGTTCCTGCTCCAGCCAGGGGACTGGACTAGATCTTTCAAGGTCCCTTTCAATCCCTAACAACCTGTTATTCTGTAAACTGAAAGATGACCAAGAAGTCATATGCTGGAAACATAAATTCAAGTCACCTGAACCCCCTGTAAGGAATCTATTTGATTTGGGAAGCCTGGATTGATTCTCTGTATTCACCATCCTTTTCCTTTGAATATTTACATAGTCCACAGAACTTGTCATCCTGAGCAGATGCATTTCTTAGTTTTGCAGTCTAAGATATACCTAAGATACAACATACCTGTAACATTACTGGAGAACTAATCCATGCCCCTTTCCCCCAGAAGACTGCTTTATAAGCTGCACAAGCTTTGGGCGTACTAAATGGCTTTCTTCCATATTCCCTCACCAAGTAGAACATGGGAGAGGCTGCCTTCAGGCAAGCCTACTAAAAGCAAGTAGGTAACTTTCTGCAAAGCATCTATCCAAGTCTTTCCATGACTCAATGTTTATTAACTGCAGCATATATAAGTTACAAATAGCATCATGCATTCAATAAACCTCATGAATCCAGAACAGTTCGGGCAATCTACCTGAATTCATGCCATCTTATATCTGCCTGCTATTTTTTTTTTAAAGTTGCTCAGCATTGCTTTTTAACTCCAAAGCCTTTACAAGGTGAGCTTTATCTTACAGCTCAAATATGACCCTAGTTAGAGGGCAGTCACTGTCCAAGTGATCAGCTAGCAAACCCTGCTGTTTAATGAGAAAGAATAGGCTGGCTGGCCCCTGTGCTGCCTCCAGGCACGAACACCTGTGAAACACATTCAAAGGCCCCCATTCCCTGACAATTTTATTTCATCTCCTTTCCTAAGATTTCAGAGTCCAACAATTGCTCAAATCGATATCCTGACTCTTCTGATAATGGAGTAATTGCTTAATGCTACATTTCCAAGGTATTAATGTGAAACTTTAGTACACATGAATAACATGTGCTAATTACAGTGTCATTTCCCCATCACCACAACCCCACCTTTGGAGACATTTAAAGCCATTTTATAAGAAAGAATAAAACGTGATTAAATGTGGTTGGAGCGAACAAAAACACAGTTGGTAAGAAGTCTCAAGATTCCTTTCTCTAGAAATTGAGGGAATTGAATTTAGGTAACAAGAGGTGCAGTTGTTATAACAAAGTGAAAAAGCAGGAAACCCTAATATTGGAGAAAAACAAGGCATATAAATATGGAACAACCTTGAAATCCAGTAATTCACAGACCTTTATAAACAAACCAGTTATCTCAGCATTTCATTTTAAGGATGTGAGCGAATACTCCTTTAGGCTGCAACTGTCTTGTTTAATAAGCAAATTATACTGTCTTCTTTGCAAAAAAAAAAGTAGGAAGCATACAGTGCAATCTTCAGACTATATGCAATACTGCATTTATTACTTAAGCATGCAAAGCATATGATCTGATGTCACCTAATTGAGATATCACCTAATTTAAGCTCAAATATAAAATATTAACAATTATCATACATACCAATTTTGTATATTCAATTATAATCTCTAGGTGGACTACAGGACTAATCATCTGCTCCATGGTGAAGTCCTAGGCAAGTTTATTAGCATTAGCAGAATGCTTACGTTGTACTTGGAAAGGGAAAATGCATCATGCATCTTAACAAGAAGTCAAAACACTTCTGTTTCTTTAAACCATAAAGAACACTACATACTTTTATTGTTTTAGTTTGAAGTCTCAATCCATTCAGAGTGTTGATAGCTTTTTCGGCATCCTTGGGATCAACGTAGTTCACAAAACCATAACCCAAGCTCTGTCCTGATAAAACAGACGAAGAAGAATGAATGTTAGTACTGCTATGCTACACAACAGATAACTAAAGGTGTTAAGAACTTCTATGGGCACACTGAGCAAAAAATTGCTTATATTGAAGAACAATTATCTGCCTCAATGAAGTTTCAAAGGCTTACATCTTATTTTGCCAATAAGCCTGGGGGCTTTAGCTTCCTCTGCTCCCATGGGCTGCCCTAAGTTCAACGCAGAAAAGGCTACAGTCATTTTAATGAAGGACTTAAATAGCTATGTGAAATATGTTCAGGATTTTGTTATGAACCATTAGAGATAAGAGGAAGCGCAGGACCTTCCAAGTTAAAATACCAGAAATCCACCACTGAAGTATCAGAAATCCATCATTCACTCCTCAAATTTTTAGTTGAATATGGAAAATATAGCAAAAGTCTGTAATGGTATATGAAAATGAGCGCATTTCAAACATACTTAATATCAGAATTTGAGACAAGAGATCTTTGGAGCAGAACATTTCTACAGATGTTACACACTAAGTGGAACCTCACAGTAACAAGGGGTTTAAAAGGTAATTTTGTTCTATATTCAAGCCAACTGCCACAAATAACTGGATATCAGTCAAATACAATTAGAATAAAAACACAACATTATCAGGTTCTTTACATATCTGAATTTTTACTTATCTGAATTACATAATTCAGATCACATATGACTATAAAGCATTGTAATTAGCTCTTAATCAGAACCACAGCCCATTTCTAATACTATTGTATATGAGCACTTAAACCCTTGAGACTTTAGCTGGAGATATCTCAAACTTCAAAGCCTAGAACATATCTGCCTTCAGCAGCATACTACATTGAGAAGTTTTTTAGTGCACAAGAACAGAAACAGGTACCAAAGTTTAACGCAGTGAGAGTATACTACTGAATAGATGGATCCTTCATTAGCACAGACCTTTTAAAAGGTTTAAAATCCTATACTTCTTGACTATTCTTTTTTAACAAAACTGGAAAAATTAGGTCCAAAAAACAGAGTCAAAAGACAAAGCAATGGGAAGCATCCAACATAGCCTAATCACAAAAAGTTAAAGAGATTATTTGGAAGCACAGTTTGTATAGAGGATAAACACTATTACATAATGCACAAGTGGCAAATTAATTGCCAGGAAAAATGAAGAAGCATCCATGCTGTATCGAATTCTCATGTACCTAAATAGCACATATTAAATATGCAAAGCAAAAAAGATGCAACGTTTGCAACTATTTAGGACAGACAAAGCCCCACCACTGCTAGCATTTTGTACAAGTTAGCCTACCACAGCACTGAAAGTTCAGAAGACAACCCCCTCTCCCAGGCTACACTCAGTCTTCACTGTGCATTATTCTGGGGAGGTAACAAACAAAAAAACTGTCTAGAAGCAGCTTTAAACAACTTAACATATACAATGTTATTAACAGAAAAACATCAATAAACAACAAGGCAAAGCCTGGAGTATCCTGCTCTAGACATCCCTACTCTGAGCAGGGGGTTGTACTTCATGATCTGCAGATTCCAGCCTTCAATCTCAGTTTTGTAACAATATAGAAACATGCAGAAGCATTTTTGTGTTCATTTATGGCTTACCTAGATATAGCTAAGTTCTCTATCCTAGAAGTGATTTTTCTCTTATTAGTTTAATTACAGCAGAGCAATTTCTATACCTGTCACCTCCATCACTCCCACCGTCTGCAGAAACTCTTCCCTGCAGTGTCTCAAAAAAGAGCAACTTAAATGTCTTTTTTGTGCACAGCTTTTATTTTTGTCTTATTTCCTAAGGCAGAATTCTGATGTTTGGTGTTATTAGTTTTGCTCTAGGAAAAAAAACTTATTTAAACCACAACCTTAGAAAAAAAAATCTAAGACAAAGCTATTTCCCGTAAGATGTTCCCAACAAGCTACTATTTCCAGAGTATAGAAAAAGACGTGCAGAGACTTTTACTCTTCTTTTTGTGATTTTATTTTTCACACAAAAACATCCAGCCCACTGCAGGCAAACAGTATCCAACCATTACAAAGGATACTATTCATTCTCAGTTCTTCCAGACAATGACTTAGTTAAGCTTTGTTAACATTAGTAGATTCATCAAGTTATACAAAAATCTAGCAATTTCCTCAAGAGAAGCTTGAACTAATTTCTGTAGGCTTATTCTGTTATTTTACAATTAAAAAATGCTTTCACTGTAATGGCGATCAGACACTGGAGCATGGTCAAACACCAGATCTCCAGAGCTCCCTTCTACCCTTTATGATTCTGTGTCATCCTTTGTGATTCTTTATCCCAAAACAAAACTGAAATAAGTTATCATAAAAATTCAAAGGTATTTAAGTCCGTCATTCCAAAACCCTTCTTATAACTCTGAAGATGGTTAAGAGGTAAGATTTTCTAAATAGCGACGAGTGAAATTTTGCCTGACGATCAGTGGTTTAGTTGCATGATATCAATCCTTAAAAGTAAAGAAAATAAAATAAAATCACTTTGTTCACAGATGCCCATGAGAAGATGAAACTTGGCTCTCAACAAGCAATACAAATAGTTGGAAATTGAATCTGATTTACTCCAATCGGATAGACGATCGAAGGGCTTTGAAGGGCTGCTCTTAGCTCTTCAGTCAAGGGAAGATAATTAAGAGGTTTGCCAGTTCACATACAGATGGCTGAGTTCTAGAAAATCCAGGCAAACATACCTGACAAAGCGCTAGAAGCATCTAACTCAAACAACCCATCAGGTATCCCAATTATTGCGAAGTGTCCCTGACAGCTAGTGTTATCCCCCACCTTTCCAACCCCCAAACACACACACACGTTTGGGGGAAACAAAGTTGAGTTAAAAGGACTTAAAAACCAAGTTCTCCTTAAGTGTTTCAACGCCACACAAGTACTAACCTGTGCTAACACCAATGTGTACCTAAAACACCCAGGGCAAGTCCCACCTGACTAGGTTCAGATGGGGGAAGAGCGAAGAGCAGCCTATCTGTTGCACACACATTTCACTCATTGCTTGAAATTGAAGGTAGCTGGACAGGTTCTGGACAGGTTCTCATTCAGTGCAGAGGAGTCTTCTCCTCAATATGTAAACCCCTTGCTTTCTAAACCAACTACACAAAAACTACATGCACTTAAACCAAATCATCCACTACACAGAAGACAAACATCATTATTTAACAATCATAATCACTAATTTTTGTTGCCTGAAGCTAAAGATTAAGCCAAACACTGACAGAAAATTGCTCTGGACTTTTTCATCTGTGACTCTTTCATAACAGCTAATTCCACACACACCGAGGTAGAAATCTGCCTTGTTTTCAAGTCCAGTAACACACTTAAGCACACTTGCCTCTATGCTTCTTGTGGTTACTTCACAGCACTTTTTAAAGCTGTTTCTGTATACTTTCTACAGGATTTTATGCTTGGGACACAAGGACACTATGAATATTAAACAGTGTGGTGTAGGTTAAAGAAACACCAAGTACTGGGTAAGAGAAGAAATCAATTGAAGACAAGACAAAGTAACAAGATTATCTGGAAGGAAAAAATCTGGATTACAGCAAATAGAACATTCCTAAAAACAGGGCCTGTTAACCAGGTATCATCACCAGTAAGGCAAAAAGCAAAAACACACAGAGCTGGACAGGGAAGCTCAATAGAGCATTACTTCCTCTCCACCTCAAGGAGAACAGGACAGATGTGGAACTGACTCTCCTGAACCTTATAACTTTTCACTTAAGAGGTGGCCTCTCCCATAAGCTACTAAAACCTGTAACCGTATGATCACACAATCATCGTCTCATAGTAAGACTATCAATAGGAACAGAAACTAATCCTTTACTGTTATACCACGAGGGAAAACAGTTTAACTTTTCTTTCAAGAAACTTTGGTAAGAGACCACACACAGCAACAAAACTGCCTCTCACAATCCTGGAAGAGAGAAAGAACTTAAAGCAAAGGTTAGTCTGAAATTTCATATTAATGACATTTTATGTGTTACTGGCACATGTAACGAAACCAGGTTTGAGCCTGAGTGCCATAAAAGGCTTTTTTTTTTTTTTTTTTGTAAAGAGACATGTCTTTTTGAACCAAGAGGTGTTATATTCATCACTAACTGGGAAGCGTTCACCATCATGAGTACTATGAGTATACATGAGGAATATTCACTTTATGGGAAGTTATTCCATTTCTGTTTCAAGTTTTCTACAAGTTTTAAACTTCATAAATTTCATGCGACCACCACATATGACGATGTTGTAAAATGAAGAGGTAATATTTTATAGAATGCCAAGTCACTTCTTGGCACTGCAGTCAAAGCCAGAATGAATTCTACCACAACAGGGGATAGAAAGTAACATTTCAAACGTTTTAGTTCTAGGTCTCTGAAAGAGGCCTAGTGGAGATCCACATGCACTCTAGACAAATGTAGACTGAGTATTATATCATTAAGGAAAAAGCAACTGAAGAACATAGTGCTTCATTACTTAGGAAAGACAGTAGACTTTAAAGGCACTGTTAAGCCACAGACCAACTAAGTTTCAAGTAGACAGAAGGAAAGAAATGGGTTGGAAGATATAGCCATGGGCAGTGCCTTTCAATTTACCACCATGCCTTGCAAAGTGTCACATTGTGGTTTTTTTTTGCTTTAAAAACACACAAGCTCTAATTCACATAAGTTGTGAGAGGAAAAATCATAAATGAGCTAGTTCCATTCTGCTCAGGCTGTTTCACAACTGACTACTAAAAACGAAGCCTATTAAAATATTGTGCACAGCTGCAAAAGCACAAAGAAAATCCTCTGCTGCACAACACTGAAAGTCTCAACAGGATGCTACCCACAGAGAAATTTGTCCTACAGAGTATATGTAAGAGAAGCGATGTCTGTTGTCCATTCTTAATGATTTGCTTTTTTATGTAGAAGCAATATTCCTTACAGCAGAATAAAGCCCTTTTAACTGGTAAAACATTTTCCTACTTCTGCAGACAAAAAACGTTCAGGTTTCTGAATGGGAATAATCACAGTCTATACCCTGTTAATTAAGATCTGCTAAAGGATTTTTTGGTTATTTTCGGCAGCTGCCTCAAGATTTCTGAACGGGCTGATTACAGCAGAATCCTGTTCACAAGAACTGAATTTTAGAAGCAAAGATCATGTGGACACTTTCTGGCTGGGCTACTGCAGTAGCAGTGGAGTGAAGGAATTACAAGATTGAGGAACTTAATTGGTTGCTTAACTGGTTGTTCAAAAAATCCACATCAAATCTTATTCTTCCTTTAGTAACTCAAGGATTTGTGGAGTTATAGAAAAATATAGCATGAAATTACACCATACATTTCCACGAAGCACAGCTATTTACATTGTTTAGAAGAGGTTACTACTTAGTCACAGAATGCTCAAAATCCATTACAAGCTATTTTGCTTGGCCATCATTATTTACTTCTGTAGTCCTTTCACATAAGCTTGGGAAGGAATAGGAAATCTAGAGAGAAGATTTATTTATTTCATGCTTTATTACCTTGTTACTATCCAATTAGTTCATGAAGAAGTCATAAGCAAGAAGGTAAAGAAGACTGGTGATATGAAAGAAAAAGGTAGTGGTGCTGGCCAAACATCACTTACTAACTAAAGAAGTCCTCTACTGGAGAAGTTTCATGTAGCTAAGTATTTCGTGCATGAACACAAAACTGGTGGTGTCTCCTTGCTATTCTTTATCTATTAACCGGCAGTTTTTACAGGCTGAACAGCAAATGGTCATCACCTGTCCAAGCCAGCAATTTGTATCTCCACTGCAGTAAGGGCAGCACCTACAACCAGCAGAAAACAATAAAAGACAACAGTCTTTATTCTTCCTAGATATTCTATACATAATTAAAACATCCTAGCAGTTTGTAGTAAGTTTTTCTCTTTTTACTGTTTTATCTAAGCTGCCTGTTTTGGGGGATACCCAGAACTTACTTCTGAACAGTGAGTTTTGAGTACGCTGGAACATAAGGAAAAACTGGAAGACTGAAAGAGACACACTAAACTAAGTTATTTACCCATAACAACCCTGGTTTCTTCTTTCAAAGAAACATGCATTAAAAGAAACATGTGTTCATGTGTTAAGGTTCTCTTACATTAAGAGTACTATGCCAACACCTGAGACAGGCCATTCAGCCCAACCATGGGAATTCCCAACTAGGAATTAATATCCTGTTTTACAGCCACTCCTCTCAACTTTCTAGGGTTAGTGGCTTGCCTGACAAATATTCTTTTAAGAAAAAACATTCTTGCCAACTGCCATTTCCTTCCTTTTTCCTTCTAGGAACAGCTGCAGCACCCACAGGTAATGGCTTTTCTTTAGAAATGCCATTAGAACTGTCACGTAACAGCTAAATTCCTTCTTGCTGCATTTCCACAAAAGGACAGGAAGGGCAAGAGTCTTCAGATCAGACAGCTTTCTTGAAGGACAAATTAAAGAGACCCTCTCCCTTTGACTACTGTACCTGTAAAACAGAAGTAACTAAAAAAAGGTATGACTAAAGTATGCACCAAAAGAAAACTTCTGTAAGGAGACAGTTGTCTGTGAAGCACCTTCTGTCTGCAGTGGACAAAAGATGACAAGTGTTTTGTAACAGACCTTGGAGTGGAAGATGGCTGTAATGCTTCTGTTACATTTTCAACCCAAGAGCTACCACTCGGTTTCAGGAGAAATGTACTTGTAAAGCCTGTAGGCAGCTCAGAACCAAGAAGAAATACTAATTCAGACAAGCGCCCAAAGCAGCATCTTCAACAGCTCTTTACTCAATGCTGCTGGGCTGGATGTGCAGTAAGAGGGAGTTCAGCCATCTGAACTGTGCAGTCCTGTTAACGAGGCTTTGCCTGAAAGTGCTCAAGTGTCATTTACAATCTGCTACACCTTAAGAGAAAGGCTTGAAATGTAGGCAAGTATGAGCTTTAACTTAACAGATGTTAAGCGAGCCCTTTTGAAAGCTACTTCTAAAACACAGCTAAGGCTGTATCACACGGAGGTGAAGTCCCTGAGAGGCCATAAATGCGCAGTCAACTCAAGTGCTGCGTTTTCAGTTGTCCTGGAGCATTTTATCTCTTGAAAAACGATGCATGTTGTTCTGTCTGACAGCATGGTTAGAGAGCAGTTGATTAGCAGGGAAGTTTTATTTCATGACTCATTAAAGCATCTTGGTAAATTACAAGGCTTCCCTGTATTTTTTTTTTTGGGGGGGGGGGGGGGGGGGGGGAAGGGCGTGGGGGAGAGGCAGAACCATTTTGTCCCCAGGAATTTCTGCCAATATCAAGCCTAGCTGTCCAGTTGTCTGCTGAGTCTATGTCTTCATGATTCTTCTATTTCAAGAGCTAATGTTGAAGAAGACTTTCCAACACACATCCCAGACAAAATCCAAAACTACTCCTGTAGAACTTTGTATTTTTTGCTTGAGCACACGTGGTGTTTTTTTCAGCCCTGCTCCACTAGTATATACACTGGCAATTTTGTCAGGTGACTAAGAGGTGCAGAAAAAAACAGCAGCAGCAAAACTAGAAAAGTTTCTATTCCTACATTTTTTCCTGTGGTCAATCACTTGCTTTATTTCAACCTGCACTCCCCACTTGCATGAACCAAAGGACTTGTAACAGAAACACAGAGAGAAGTCTGAAAGGTTGGCACACCCACCACACGAGGGAGTCCTTGGCTGCTTTGTTTCATAGGACTGAAAGACCTAACACAAGGGCTGAACAAGCTACCTTCCCTAACTGCTGGGTGATATTACCACAGCATCCAGCTCATCATGCCCCCTCTACGTAGTTTTTAAGCATTCCTGTAGGGTCTGCAGACCAAACAAGATAAGACAATTGAGAATTTCAGGTAATCTCCTTTTCCACAAAGAAAATTATCAAGTGTGTAATAACATATAAATACTGGAAGCACCTGAGCTCTCAAAACCTTCTGACTATGGGCTTGCCATAATCTTACATGGTTTCGTAGAACTAATTCAGTAACACAAACCAGTGTATTTAATGGTGAAAGCATATGTACATTTATAAGTTCCATCTGTCCTCCATTTCACTTACTCCTTAACAGATAAAGTAACATAAAAGAAATCACACCACTAGTTCTAAGAGTCAACATCAATAACTCGAAGAACTCAAAATTATCACTCAGTTTCAGGAATTTTGAAGATGAAAATTGCATTGTTTTGAATAAAAATAGAGCAGAATACTCGCATTTCGTTAATAATGCAATCAATACATACCACTGAGCTAAAAGAACTTGTTTCACGTTCTAATATAAAAATTTATGAAACACAGTAACCATATTCTAGAAAAGTTAGAATCTTCAAGTGATAGCAAATTCATACATCTACCTTCCACAGGGAACAATAAAAAAATAAGGCAGCGCTTAAACTAGGATCAATGATTTCAGTATGACGACTTTTCAGGCACCTTGGGCTATTTCAAATCCTGCAAAAACCACCTATTTTGAAATAATGTATTAAAGGAACACAACCATTAAGAAACAGTATCACAAGATGCTAAAACCTATCATCCAAAAACATTTATATAGTCTTTTCATCAATACTTGACAGGGAAGAAGGTACTGCTGAAGCTAAGCATGTTCTAGGAGCTGAAACTATACAAAAAAAAAAAACAAAGTACCCAGTCAGAATTCTTATAACTGAACATCAGCTATGCATGTTACCTTCAGTATTTTACTCTTCAAGATGTCAGCCAAACCCTGACTGAAAATGGATGGTCTTTTCCAGTGAATTTATTTTTCTGCCAACAGTCATGCAAGTGTTCATTTTACATCAAACACTACTTTCAGTAAACTAAGAATAACTTAGTTTAAAGCCAGAGGTTTCTTCATCTGCACATGAAATTAATTAGCAAAGATCTCCTAAAGCACTAAAGAACAAGCCGATATCCTTTCTTTGTAAACAATACCAAGTCAAGTTGACAGAAACTTGACATTAGAAGTGATGCAAGGCCGAAGAAAGCCTGAAGTTACACACACTGGTGTAAGAATGCTGTTAAGAAACATGTATGACAACATTACAAGTCTGTATACAAAAGCTCTCATTTCAATTCACCCCTTAGACCTGTAATTTTTTTTTTTATTTTTTTTTTAAAGTTTTCCAGGAGTTGAACAGAACAGAGGTGCTGTGTTACGTGATTGACATATCAAAGCACAAGTGGCATTGCATGGAAGATGGTGCTGTATGAAGACTAACGTAAAAACCGCAATTAGTCACAGCCTACAGTGTCCTGAGGGCAAACCGGGGGCGGCACTGGAAAGATCAGTGAGCAATACTTATAGCCTGAAGTCCAACTTCATGAGCTTGAAAAGTCTGATGAGGAGTTCCAGGTAAAGGAGTATGAAGTAGTCCGACTTAATTGCTGGAATTCACAGTGGAAGACATCAGAATGCCTCACAACACGGTAGCATAATCCTACCTAGTGGCAAGCCCACAGAGCACTTCTGTTCCACAACAAGGGCATTACTGCCAGCTGGTACCAGCTCTTTTTCAAACGTATTACATCTTCAGAAATTAGCACCATCAACTGAGTCTGCTTTAAGCCACTGCAATTAGCAGAGTGTTATTTTGACACTGAATAAGGCTAGGAACACACACACATGCTATTCACTCAACTGTGCAACTGCAACTAAAATTGTACCTACACAGCCATCTCTCTAATGAGAAGGACTAAAGAAGTACAGAATACCATCAGTATTGCTTCCTCACCATTTACCTTTAACATAATTACTGCTCAAGTATCACAATCCTTTTTAAGTTTGCATTGTGGCTTGAACTGCATTTTAAAAGCAGCTTCAGCAACATATGAGCAAAACGCATGAGCCACTAAACAATTCCCAATTTAATGGCAATTTGTGCTTGTAGATCCAGAAGATGGACTCTATTTACTGAACACGCATAAGTCATACCACTGAGCTAACACGCTAGGCAACTATAAAGAAAATGGCAATTATGAAGAAAACACCTGTAAATCATGATCACTCAGAGATTACTATATTTGATACTATGCTGCCTCTTTCTCCCAAACCCAGTCAGGCTGAATGAAAATAATCAAATATTGATCAACATAATGTATGACAGAATAAACTGTCAAGTAAGACATTTATGTCTGTAATTAAACAGCTAAAACAAAGGCTTTAAGCTATTCTGAAAGTGGAAGTTTCATCACAGCCAGGTTCAACTCCCCCATTCTATTAACTTGGTGTCATTCTATTGCCTTACGTCTTGCGTGCTTTTTCCAGATGGGAAGAACACCATCAGCTGCTACTCCAACACAAGCAATTAACTCTTCCTAGAGACTTTGTTGCTATCAGATTCAAACATGAGGGTGCACCTCTGGTTCTTCCCACAGCATTCAGAGAAAATCAAAGGGAGGAGATACTGTGGATGACATGATTTAGGTGAACCTCACCAAGGGATACACTATATCCAAACAGGAAATCTCACCCTGAAACAGTTTGAAGCAGGGACTGTATGTGGGGATGTACCATTATTTTAGCTTGTATGGAAGCAGAGTGTTATGTTACGGACAGTACAGGAGGCTGAACAAACAATTGTCTTGCCTGTTACAGCCACTCTTGTGTTGAAATAACCAGTGACAATTAGGAACTGCTTGAAGTAACAGTGACTTACCTATGAAGCATGTTTTCTTAAAATTAGCCTGTCATATTACAAGTAGAAGCTCCTTACTATGTTAAGGTGAAACTGTACCATGTACTTTGGTAAACCAACTACTTTTTCAAAAGTGGCTTCACTTTGTTATCACTTTTTTTGCAGTAGCACAATATACCAGCTGCTTCAATACGTAATGGAGCCACCATGAATGTGGAGAAACAGCTAGTGAAAGACTTCTCACTTACTGCACTGCTTGTGGTTGCAGCAGGCAATTACTTTAAAAACATACAGCTCCATAAGCCACACAACATCCTTGGAGTGAATGGGTTTCAGGGTGTGCAGGTCAGTAATGTTGACTAATGCTGCCCAATTGAGCTAGACTTCACAGAAACGTACCTCTGTTACTACAAATACTTGTCACTAATCTCACAGCAGCTACCCTGAGAAGCAGTGCCGGCCTACAGAAATTCCCCACTATTTAAGGCCTCTTAGTAAACACTGGTTTGCCCTAGAATTAACATTTATTCAAACAGTTGGCCTAGAATCACTAGGATGTAACAGAAATACATACCTACAAGCACCTAAAGAAAGGGTGAACAATCATGGTGATGAAACGGGCACCCTGGGTACTCCTATGGTGGAAGCAAAGGGCATTACTTCTGCCAGAAGCACACAAGAACATCCCATGTCACTAAAGGAGTACTGACAATTTGCAAGACCCAATATTCTCATGGGCATCTTGTAAATCCCTGTAATCTGACAGAAACAAGTTCTGTTTTATTTTATTTTTTTAAAGAAAAGTACATACTGCATTAATCTCAATAAAAAAAGACATCATTTGCAGAACAGCAGAATGATTTAATGAAGGTGATGCTCTGATTCACTAGAGCCAGAAAGGTCCCTAATCATATTTAGCCTTAAAAGAACAGTTCCAGTTTTAAAACATCAAGCCCTTGCTTATGCTTTATGTTGAGATCAATCCATGGCTAGAATTTAACATGCATGGATGAATAAACCATCTAAACTTTTTAAAAAGTAGTTTGTTTCGACAGTGTCAGTAGTAAGAACTAACTAGGCAACTTAACGGAATCCCTGTAAAAAGCTATGCAGGTTAAGTCAAACTTTTTATTACCCTATTTGAAAACACGAAGTGTAAAAAAGCTTCTGAACAGTCAAAAACAGTGTCATGCCTGCAAAGGAGCAAAGAGTGAAGTCAAGGTTCAACGAATCAAATGCTATTTTGAGTAATGTAACATCAAGCAAGTTACTTCATTTCCACATGCTCGCATGTCACTTCCAGGAGACATGTGACATGCAATAAATCATGTAGTTTAATATGAAAATGCTCAGTAATTGCCATTAAGTCCTTACCATAACATTAAACAAGTATACAGAATCGGAAAAGGCACTATAACATACAGTATTAACAGGCTTAATACAAGTCTCCATTAATACTGCTCTGAAGCCACAGATGGCCTGTTTGAAAATGCAATTCCTTCAGGATGATTCCTGCAGTCCAGACAATAGGACAGCACTCCAACCACCTGCTACATAGGCCAAGGCTTTCTGTGTCTGTAGCAAAATCGTGCAACACCACAGTTTTTAAAACAACCACTGCTCTTGTGCTATAACACTGGGTCCTCAGGCCACAACACAGACCGCATTCTAATAGCTGTGGGGTTCAAAATATGGACTACCTTAAAAATTAAAAAGATGGTAACAAGAAAAGCCTTCTTTTCCCATCCACCTCCCCAGCTCTGTTAAAAATCTATCTTAAAAGGTTCTACGCAAGTTGCTCCAGAAAGAAATCATCCTAAATCAGTTCAATCCCAATTGCTTTCTCTTCATTTTCACGGTAGTTAAGAAGGATGCTCAAAGCATCCTGCCAGCAAGACAGTTTGACAGGAAGGACCTTTTGTCCATATCCCTTTCGAATTAGGAGTTGTCAGGCTGCCAGAATCCTCTCCTTATGTCAGAACACCATGAAGCAGCAGCTACCAAGAGCCACCACCTTTGACTCAGCACACCACAGAAGAGCAGCCACCTTCAGCTGGCTCCTCCTCTACCTGCCAAACTACTCTCCTACCTTAAGTGGGCTCAAAACGCTGCAGAAATATTTGACTGGTTGGAGTGGGATAAAGGCTGCGAATATCATGTGTATGTGGAACAAATGATGAGAGAAGAGGTGTGGGGTTTCACAACAATAGCAATCCTCCTCTCAGAAGCTGCAAAGAAGTAATTGCCTACTTGTGTTTTCTTCCCTAGAACAGGCACTTGTGCCATAAGGCAAGCTCCTGGAAGTCCAGCTATTTACTGCCTTCCATCCTCAATTTTTTCCCCCACAGCGATTTCCATTTTTGTGACAATAACTAAGATTTTCTATCCTTTGTATAAGTCAAGCATGCAGCCACTTTCCAGACTAAGCCACCTCACTGTTAAGCCACACAGTTTTTCTTCTTGCTTCCCTTTAAGACACAGAGAAGAAAAGAACTTGGTTTGTCTCTCACCTCATCACCACGGAGTGCTTCAAGAAGGCAACATGTTGAGAGTCCCGGATTGAATGTGTAAGTATACTTTCTTCATTCCCCCATAGGGTTAGTTTAGATGCCCTAAAATTAGTCTAGCATTAAGGCAAGAAAGATTTTAGGTTGGAGCGTAAGCTAACACTGTTCAAAGCGATTGTGATGAGACTCAAAGAAACCGTCAGCCTAGTTTCAGCTGAACCAAGAGATCACTCTGAAACTTGGAGTTCACATATGGGGAAACTCTAGAGTTTTTCAGCAGCACAGAGAAGAGATGTGTCTTCCAAGAGCTCTGTTCTCTGCCAGACACCAATGTGGGCTAGAGTTTTTGCACTGATTTCATAGAAGAGAACTACAGGCTAGCAATGTTCATATGTTCAGCAATTAAAGTCAAGCAGACAATTAGACAAGGCACTTTCTAATGCCTCAAAGGATTTCTGCCTTGATTACCAAAAGACTGCAGAAACAGTCACAACAAACATTTCCATTTTCAGTTGTGACCAACCCAGAACCCTTTGCATTTATTACCATGGCTCTTCAACAAAAAGAGAGAGAAGGCATGAGACTTAACTATTACAAACTATTTCCATACAAACATTAAATCCAAACATACTGACTACAGCTGCATCAACAGTTTTCCAGAAACATTCAACTTTCTGTTCTAGGCACCTGCTGCATCCTGTGCTGCCTTTTGTATCTGCACTATCTGCAACAAAACTGTAATGAAACACTTCAAGTACCCAGCGAAGGAACATCTGCAGAGGGCAAGATAAAATATGCAGAATTACACAAAACAAGATAGATATGACTGTTCTGTCAACTTCAGCCTTACGGAAACAGAAGTAAGCGTGACTCCCTTCTTTTTATCTGCTCATTACACTGTACTATTTCTAGATAGTGTAAAAGTACTGAGGATCACATAAAACCCAAGTAATTTTACTCTGAGAGTTAACACTGAACAAAGAAACCTCGCCACAACACTGCAGATATTTACTGGCAATGAGACAAATGAGAACACAGATTTTTGGAAGAGGGTTGGCAGGAGTACCAGGTTTTCAACCAACCTGTAAAATTCACAGTAGGCAGCTGGATCAAATCTGAAAAACAGGCCCATGTAATAGTGATCACTTAGAATGACCTGAAATAAACTTTGTCATCAGGTTGACAGGAAGGTCTACATATATGCGTTATTACTAGTTCAAATGTGTTCTGTCAAGAGACATGAAAAACTGACTTGTCGAAGTCATTTTTAGAGAAAAACATCTGAATTTTATAAGTGCAATATTATTACAACAGAAGAACACTTCTTGGCTTCAAACCTTCTGTAAACTATGAAATTCTCTCAAATTTATGAAATTTGTTATCAAGCTGCTCTCACAACATGAGACTCAATTCCAAAGTTATAATGTAGGTAACTATTCTTCAGTAAATTAGAAGAGAAAGCCTGAAATCACAAGGAGTCTTTTATGACATGAAAAGAATATTCCAGACAACCAAATTTATACTCTTGTAAAGACAAGTGGGTATTAAAATGAATTGCAGTCTTTTTCATGGGGATACATACCACACATTGTCATTTTTAATCTATACTGAAGTTCAGAGAAGTGAGTATAGTGTAGCAAACTGCATTTTTCTAACTTAAGTGCTGATTTTTAAGGGACAGTTACTACTCTCCCTTGCATTTCCCCTCAACTGCTGCTGAATCAACCTGTCCTGAGGGAACAGACTGTGCTTCTAATGCTTGAAGAAGGGCAGTTTGATAATTAGACTTCATCACATTTTACCTTTCCCCTGTTTTTTAGCTTTTTTTTTTTAATGAATACACATGCTTAACATTATATTAAAAAGTTATCTTCCAATTTTAATTATGCAGAAGCACTTAGCCATCCAAGAACAGATGCTAAGCATTCAGTTACATAGCTTTTGTTGAGACCAGGGTCTCCCATCCACTGTACAACTACAAACATTTCACGTGTTGGTTCAGCAGCATGTATTTACATAAATCTACATCAGCCAAAAGCATCTAGGTGCCAGAGACCCCACAACATTTGGGCACAGTACCTCATTCTGGATCAATTCCTTGGTTAGCAAGTGACAGTCATGCCTTACTTCACAGATGATTATCTTGTTGATGGAATTCTCTACATGAAGGGACTAGTTTTCAGCTCCTTTTAAAATCTTCATTAATAGGAGGGTTTAATATTCCTGCCATCAGTATAATGACAGAACAGCAGTCAGGTATTTCAATTCTTGCTCAGAACATTGCTTTTGCCTACTACATAAGTACATTTCACAACTGATATGAAAGATGCCTAAACAGCAAGTTGTGCCTGTGAACAGGTTATGACCAGGAGGTACTTCTTCCACTTCAGCTTTCTCCTCACAGCCAAACCCTTAGATGAAAAGGAGTACTGACACTGCCTGCCAATATGTACAGATTGATTAGAATTCCTTGCTTCCTTCATCAAAAAATGTTTCATTGCTGTGAAACATTTCATCTCCATGTTTAGTATTATTCATCTGTGTAGACAGAGCACGATATCTTAGCATTCCTGTAATGGAGCTGTCTTACAGGCTTGGCAAAAAGCTGTTAGTTCCAAGCATTTCATACGTGAAGTTTCACTTCCAGAGTGGCCAGAAGATTCATCTGATTCTGAGGTTAGACAGTCAGTGACAGACCAAAGTTTTGCCCCATATGAATTCTCACTTGCAGTTTGGTCTGTGTGAAAACTTATTTCAAATTCTATGCTCTCACGAACTCCTCTTCAATTAAGGAGTATTTGGCACAAGAATTAACAAGGTAATTCTGAAACTTATCTCAAGTTTCCTCTTCATCTCTGATCTGAACTGTAGAAAAAGGAAAATTTGTTCTCCAAACACTCCATATAAAACCTGAAGATAAATGAGAACAGGCATGAAACTAGTGTTCTCAACCCTGTATCCACTAATACAAGGTAATCTTGCTCCAGGCTGCTTAAATCAGACATATGGCTCCCAGTGCAGTTATAACATCAGATACCTCATTTCTCATTTATACTAAAACCTTACGGAACGAGACTGAGGCAATGTTTTTGCTAGTAGCCAAACAAATGCTTCAAAGCTGAGGAACTGCTATGATAAATGCAAACACCATCTCTTTCTCCAAAGAGTTCCAAACCTGGAGCTGTCATCAACTAAAGAGTGTAATTTCAATTCAGGATCCTTCTCAGGCAACACTTTGTGCTAAACAGGAGGCATCAGACCTTCAGACAAGGTCTGCAATTAAGTTTTCCTCCATTCTATTCCCAGGCAAAGAGTCTATCTGACACTAAGTAACAGCAACGTGAACTTCCAGAATATAAAACATCAGAACCATCACGTAAGGATATGGGTAATTTGCACATTCATCAGTAAGACCTTGAGGATCACTTCTGTGTGCTTGCAGCACTCTTAATTGGGACAAGAATATAATCCCTAAACATCTTTAGGAGGGGATGCTAAATAAGAGAACTCAGGTCTACAAGACAGGTAAACAGCTTGAATAGCCATCCTACAAACAGATGAAGTAACAGTTTTATCTTTTAACTCCTGGAACAGAAGGCCAGAAAACAGTTAAGTAAAGGGGCTTTATTTTAAAGCACTGAAGTCATGCCCTACAGAAAAGATAGGCTTGTTTTCTGCATCAACCAGCCTTCAGCTGAAGGCTGCAATGCATGGCATCAGCCCAGCCTAGTTTCTTTGGCATCCCCAAGCACTTCTGGTGTTCCTCACAATTACGGGAACAGATTACTGTAAGGTTTGGTAGCAAAGTCAACCCAAAAGGTCTAAAAGCAGTGGTTTCAGTAGCCAAAGCTACTGAATACTGTGCTGGAGCATGGAATCTCAGATTTTACCCTTTTGCTACCTAATGTCTCAGAGCAAGACATCTGGAGTGCTGGTCACTATAATCCACAGGGAGGTAAAACAACCTTCACTCAAAGGCACAAAAAGCAGGCTACTCAGTAAGAAAGAAACAGTGTTGGGCTTTGAGCAACCTCTTAGCTTGACCTATTTTGTGCCACTGCATGGTCCCTATGGAAAGAGTAAATTGTCAACAAATGTTATCTGAAATGAATAGTCAGAAAAGTACAGTCTAGTGAATTCACCAAGACAGATGGATCCACTCTGGCAGTCTTTTAAAAGTCATCCTTTTCAGGAAGGATTACCGAGTTTGGGGGAGATTTGCTTTCAAATTAACAAATATAAACTGTATGTAGTATAGTCACTTGAAAAGACAACCTCATTCTTACAGTCTCAGAATCAGAAATACAGCATCATGTCTCTAGGCCTGAGCCTATTTATTTCTCCTTCTCTTTAGGTATCTTATGAAGTAGAAACTAAAGCAAGCCATAGAGCTAACTGATACTATACAGAGCTGAACTGCAGGAGGCTCAAGAAAGTAAGGCTTGAGAATCCATGTTGTGACACAGAATTGTAGTTAGCTAAAATATGGGTAAGAACAGGAGCCAAAACCTACAACCATGAGTAAACAATGCCAAGAACATCCCCTTAGGTGTAATCAGTCATCCTCACATCACACACAAGTAAAACTCACTGCCACAAGCACTGCCTATAGAGTGCAGAGAATGATTACAAAAAAACATTCTCAAAAAGCAAACGGAACTATTCAGAAGCAACACAAGTGTCATATCAATATTTTCCACTTATTGCATGCTAGCAGACCTTTGGTATGAGCACTGGCAATAGAAGTATTTTGAGATATTCAAAGGTGATGCCTGTGGCTAAAGTCAGTCTCACTGCTGCCTCTTTATCAGGCTAGACAAATTTAAGAGAAAACCCTAATGCAGCCCAATCTGCTCACCCTTGGCAGATGCAGTTGAAAAAAAACACTGGAAAAAGTCCCCTCAGTTTTTTGTTGCTGGATTCCTGCTTAAACATCACCCTTCCACACAGTAGCACCTGCACCAACATAGGAAAAGCTGTTAGAACTTTTCTGCCATGGTAGTACAGAAAATACGTTATCAGGACAAGAGAAAAAAGCATGTACTGCATGCCAGAGAAGTTTGATGTTGGTGCCAGAACTGCCTGAAGGTTTTTAGGCCTCAGCCTCCACTATTCATGTATGCCTCTGGGGAACATCTCTCCAACACATCCAAGGCATCAAGATCAATATGTGTAGTAAGGGCTGAAGCCTCCCATACAAACTGTATCAGGCTAAAGCTTGTCTCTTCTCATGTCCAACTATTGCAGCCCTAAGAACACAGTCACAAGGAAGTTTATTTATTAAAATGACCATGTTCTGCACTACTTTTCAGTGGTAAAGTATTGGCTTCCATCCCTTAAGCCATGGAGAATATGTAGCCTCCAAGAGTAGTTTGAAACACAAGCTAACCAGTACATTCCACAGCTGCAGCCGAGAACTTAAGATATGCTCTCTAAAGCTAGGTATTTGGCAACTTAAAAAAAAAAAAAGGCAGGCAATAGAGTTCTAAGTCAATATTTCTGAATAAAAATAATGAAATGTCAACATAAACTGTACCATGTTTTTTAGTCTGACAGAGCTCAGAGTTGACAAATGGAAACGAGACAAACTGAACCTTGCCAATCATCCTTTCATTTGGCTTTCAGAGTGCAGGCATCCATCTGGTAGCTCTTTCAAAGTTAAACAACTGGTCTAAATACATGCGCTCTATGCACCAGCTGTTGCTAAAATAGAGTGCTAACAGAAAACATCACTCTGCAGGCTCATACTTCCACTCTGACAGCACAAATCAATTCAAGTGTGCATCCTAAAGAAACGCAGAAGTGCTGCAATGCAAAATCTGCTTTACCCACAAAGCTAAATAAAATTAGTCCACCCTTCTTCACAAGGTACCAGATTAACTCCCTGAATCCTATAAAAAAAATAAGTTTTGTATTAGCCAGGCTAACAAAGTCACAGCTTCACTGGAGTTCAATAAAATCTTAAGTGAGCCTTGTATAGTTAACTGCTTTTCTGTATCTAAATCTTTTCAACGACTCAAAAGCTCAGAAGAATTAAGCATCCTGATCGCATTTACAGCACCCATACACAGAACTGGATGAAATATAAGTATACAACTTTTTGGCGTGGAATCTAGACAATGACTGACAAAAGTTCCTTCTGACTAGCAACATCTGCAGTGGTTTCTTCTGAGTTTATCCCATAGTTTAAGAGAATTGCAAAGCCACCGTGTGACAGCTCAGATGCCAGGAAAGTGAAAAGATGCAGAAAATCCCCAAATGCACATACCTGTTATTTTGTCCCTGACAAGCTTGCAGGACTCGATCTCACCAATGCTGCCAAACAGACTCTTCAGCTCCTCTTGCGTCATGTTCTGTGGAAGGTAGTTGACTATTAAATTGGTCTTGCTGTCTTCTGTGTGTCCAGAATCAACTGGTGATGAGCAATTGTTTATGGTGGTTGAACCATGGGCTGTGTTATTGCAAGTTGGTCCATTAGACAGCTGTGTTTCCATGGCAGCGATTACCTGCTAAAAATATAGAAAGCAAGAAACATCAAAATTCATAATTCACCCTCTGTTATGGAGAGTCCAGATTAGAATCTAAAAGAATTGTCACTGTGCACAAGTGGTATTGCCAGGGCCAGATAGTGCTTCTACATGCAAAAACAATACTGAATGATTTTTTAACTGTTAATCAAGGAAACATTTTAAAAACTTACAAGCAAATCAAGTCATCACTAAAATCTTCTATGGCTTATTTCAGTGAAATCAAGAGCCATAACTCAGTTTCTATCCTCCCCCACATCCTCTTCGCTCAGGGCATCACAGCCTTTCTAGTATAGAAATTACCAAGCACAATTGGACTGTTGCAATGGTAATCAGTACTATTAACTTAAGTGACAACTGAAATGTGAAGTGCAGTTTTTCAAGTATTTGCCTTTTTTGGTTATTTTCAAGACAGGTGGGCGTTAATTGTATTTTGACCCTGTCTCTGATAGTACTGGAAAGCAAGAATAGTAATTTAAAAAGAGATGTTTAGAGATGTAAATGGATGTGCTGGGATGGGAAACAAACTCTTCCTTGATAACCTCTAGGTCAACCTTCTGCTACCACAGGCTGGCAATCAGTTTCTAAATGTTTTTTATTTGATTAAACTGCCAATTTCTGTTAATCACCTCCTCCTACCTCTGCACCCTGAAAACTGTTAAATTTGATTCTTTAACTCACTCTGTTAGACAAAAGAAGTGAGCGATCACTATCCCAGAAACTCCTGTGTTTCACCCAAAAGTAACTGACTGTATGATTTGCAAACGTAGCAGCAATCATCTGTGGAGAAGAGTCAGTACTTGCCCACACGTTACCCAGATGTTCAAAGGCTCTCTGCCATCACTGGCAGCCAATGAATGCTAACAGCTGTTAAACAGTGTTTTTTTTAATGGCAGTCTAACATGCAAGGCTTGGGTAGCCTACGCTGTAGGAGACCAGCTGTATAGAACAAACCTCACCAGAAAGTTCTATGTATGTTAGCCACTAACAGATCATTTACTCCAGAAGCAAGACTCATCAAGAAGTTTAAATAAAAATCCAGTAATCACTGAAATCCAACCTCATACTATGATTTCTAGAACGAGATCTGACTTCTAGAAGGAGATCTCAAGCAAGAAAGCCTGCTACAAAACCACAGGAATCATCAGGCTGGAAAAGACCCCTGGGGGTTATCTGTCCTTACTTCCCTGTTCAAAGCAGCATATTCAATCACTACATACATGAACAAGTGATTCGGCCAACTGTACTCAGTGAGTTCACATCTGAATTTCCTAAATACATGAAAAGGAGGTTACAGCATCTGAAATGAGGTCAGACATTCCTGGGAAGACACTTCCATGTTTTGTATACAGAAGTATTTTCCAAGAGGTTACTTCAGCACAAAGCAAGAAAAGGAAGATGTATGTATTAAGTGTTTTATACAAAAATGTGATCTGTTTTTTTTCTGAGGAGCCACCACTGGGTCACCAACATTTTCACTCCCTTGTGACAAACTTCAAGGGGACAACCTGCTCCTGGCACTGTGAGGAAACACGTCTGCTGAAAAGATGGGAAAATAGATGATCCCAATTAAGATAAATTACTCTTTAGAATACCAGTGTATCTGGCAGAGCTGGTAGCCACAAAAGCTGTGCTCTGACTGAAGCTCTGTACAATTGATTTTTTTTCCCCCCCTTTATCAAATTTTAAGTCTGCATTGACCAAAATTAGAAGGATTTAGCAAGGACAGACAATCCTCACTTAATTGCACATTTATTTTCATGTTCAGGTGGCAAGAATCCTATCTTAAGCCAACATTCAAGTGAACAGCTGCAGTAGCCTGTGTGTGCTGAAATTACAGCATTTCCCAGCTATAGAACCATCTGCTCTGGATAAAGCGATACTAATATGTTTTACAAATAATGCATACTCCATTGATAGGTTGAATACAACTGTTCATAAAACACATGCCACGTCTTCAGCAGTTACTAAATATTTTCTACCCTGAAAGATAGTTTGAGATAAATTTACAGTTTAAAAACAATTTCTTAGAATAAGACTTATAAATATACTTTAAAAAATAGTAATCAAATACACAGTATACAGGTTTTTAAAGTTACTGCAATTTAGTATTCAGACCATACCAAAACAATTTTAGTGCAATGCTACTCTTCAGTTATCCACTGGGTATTTTGAATTATCACTAAAATCTAATTGACATTGGAAGAAAGGCAAGCTCTGCAGTATAATTTCTACAGGAGATCACCATATAATAGAAAAGCTGTCATGGTACGCTAGTGTGCTCTAGGCCCTGACAGAGTAGGGACACAACCTGCAGCCTGTAACGAAACAGAAGAGAGTTAGTGTTCCAAATGGGAGATTAGAGTTTGGTATGGCCTCAGCACTATTAACATGTAAAAAAAAAAGTAGCCTACATAATTTAATAAAAATCCCACAGACCCCAGTCCAAGGCTCTGCTGCCCACGAACCACTTCTAAGCAGAGAAGCCACATCACACAGTCTGACTGCCATGTTAGTTTGGAGTTGCCGTCTGCAATATGGACACAAAAAGTACTGTATGTTAGATTAGCAAGATAACGCAACAAATCAGTTTGTACAAATTTACAGTAATTGCATTTATATTCCCAGCACATCCACGCAGTGGGGCTTAATTGAATTTGAGGCAATTCCAATCTAATCTTTCCAAATTTAGTTCCAAAATTATTTTTCTTACGTGAATTAGGATGCTTATTTTTAAGAGATAATTTAAAAGATAGCAAAATCTATTACACCTCTGCATCTACCCTGAGAACTACCGCAAGAACCACACCATACCTAAAAGGACTATACCGCAACATTTTTTTTTATTTTTTTTTAAATCCTCAAGATGGAAAGAAGAGGAAAGAGGAAATGCAGTAAATCAATTTTCCATTAGCATGTAAGATGACCATGCACCACTGAAAAATAGCTCACCTGAAATGCTTTTCCCATCCCACAAACAGAAGAAACTACTTTGCAAGGATCAAGTCCATTACTAAAATCCTAGATTAAAAATTTAGTAAGTTAAAATTTTGCAGAGAAGGCCTTTAGAAAGTTTCCCTGCAACAGCCCTATTTAAGAGTACCAGTGGACGTGCAAGTGGCAGCGGAGTCAAGGATATCTCAAGGAGAAGTGGGGAAACATATCAGTGAGGTAGTTCTTCATAATGGCATTTTCATGTCCAAGCACATTGTTGCAGTTTGCCTTTTTTTTTTTTTTTTTTAAAAAAAAAGAGGATTGTTGCAAACCCAGTTAGATTTGAACTGTACGGTGCTAAGAGGATAACAAAAAAGCTAATGGGCCATTTGCAGCTGATTACAACTAGTCCAGATGTCAAATATAACCACAACACTGGCAAGAACAGGAAGACTGTTGCCACAGTTCGAGACTGGTATAAATCCAAGAAACTTCTTGCCTCTGGTTAGCAGATGAGAGATCTAAACAGTGAATTTAACTTGATTAAAAAACTCAGATTTTGGAAGATTGCTGCAGCCAGGGTTTATAAACACATTTCTCAGAACAGCCGCTGCCATTTCGAACAGTGTAAGTTTGTCGTCATCGCAGCTTGCTACCAAAGCCTGTCTTTAGGTTAAACGGCTTTACATCAGGACTTCGTTCCTAATTTAGGTTGATATCAAGACCTTCAATCTCATCTTCTCATGCAAAACACTGAGGCTTTGGTATGAGCTGCAAGCCATTCTCTATGGTCTGAAACCAGAAACAATTCCAACAACTTCTGAAGCACATCACTGTACACAGGCAACCATGCTTGACAAAACTCTTACTATTGGAAAAAAAAATCTCAAGTGACTTCTGCTAAGTCCAGACAAGTTTTATTAAGGAAGCTGCATTAAAATATCAGTCTGATATTTTAATATCAGAGACTGCTTTCCTACAGACTGTAGAGATGTGTATAAGATGCTTGTGTCTCTGTGCCTCCCAGCAAGCCTGCATGACCTAGGCAGAGTATTTTCACCCTGCAGGCCATGGGCTGCAGACAGAAAGCTCCTCCAGGAGAGCTTACCTGGGTGAACTTACACTGCACTCACCAGAGACTGCAGTGAGCCCACAGAACATCCCAGCACTTCCCCAAAAAACCCCTCTCGCTTGAAGCACTTTGTTTCCATAACACTCCTGTCTTCACTGAAGTGCTCCACAGGACACAGCAATGTACCCCTCTAACTACCACCATCACATCTCAAAGAACAAGTCCCATTCCACCAAGCCTTTCACCGCTTTTTTTACTTTTTAAATTACATATTTTTTATATCTAATATGGAAAAAGAGTTCTTACCCTTTACTTTATACTTCCACTTGACATGAAAATTATGTGATAGCTAATTATGCCAAAAAACAAGACTTTATAAAAAGCTATTTCCAACCTAGCACTGCACTTTACGATTAAAGTTGTAGCATTCTGACAAAATCTGAACTGTGAATAATTCCCAAGAAAGCTAAAACATTGACCTACTGGAAAATCATTGGTATTGTGGGAAGACCAAAACAGTTTGACAGTGTTAGGCTTGTAGAGAGAATGCTCTTCAGATTACTGCAATAGCTCAGCAATCACTGCATTCAAACCTGAGAAAGTCTGTAACCTCAGGAAACAAGACTTTGTTGAAGAAATCCAAGATGACCTTGCAGTGAAGTTGGAACAGGAATTTTGCTATGTCTGTGGTCCCCAGAAGAGGAACCAACATTGCTGAGTTTGGAAAACAGTTACTGGTTCCCTTTGTTAACATACAGCATACTGGAGCCATCTATCTTTGAATAAATCTGCTTTTAATTTATGAAGCCAGTTACAATTTTAAATCTAAGCAGCCTTAAAAGCTGTCCGTGGTATTATTAACAGAATCCTGGTTTCTAATTAGGTCCAGTTCAAGTGAGTCATGAAAACAGTTTGCATGGCAAAGGTGGTTTTTTTTTTTTTAAAGACCAAACATCAGGAATTAAAAAGCCATATGCTTCAAAGTGATTAGTCCTGCTTCCCATAGAACAGTTACAATTATGTCAATGGGAGTGCTTTAGAAAATAAAGCAAAGCTAGCAAGACAAAGACCAGCAATATAGTATTTAGTGGGCTGCTACTCATTTTCCCTGAAAAATAGGTATTTTGGTATGCAGCATCGTTTCAGTATTTCCAGGATTCAGCCTCAGCTACCATTTCCTGCTGGGCGTGAGCATTTGAACAGCTGATGAGGTGACAAAACCAAAGCATTCAGACTCCTGTTATCACTCCAGATACACTGGAGAGAGAAGCATTTAGGGCTTTTGGCTGGAGACCCTCTCCTACCTGTTTGTATTCAGATCTTTTCACCTCCTCTCACTGAGGGGGAAAAACATTTCACATGCATTTTATATTAACTTCTGTATAGAAGTTAATTCCACTTAGACACATCAAAATCACTGCACAGATGCCTCCACTGATTATGCTGTACATTCTAAATGATATTACTACATAAAGGTGATTACAGATAAACAGATGTCATAATACATAATACTTAAAAGGATTTTGCTTTCATAATGCCGAGTGGCAGAATGAGCAAAGCCCATAGATAAGAACAATGTCCTTTATGCCTTCCAAATACAAAGGTCTGAAAGTCTACACCAGAATTTTAGTCTCAGCTTGTAATAAAGTTGTCTTTTTAAAAAATCTTTGGTCTCCTTTACAAAGGTTTTACTCCACCTACTTCAACACACAACAGTAATGACAGTTATTTAGCAAGCCTAAGTGGTTTGTCTGCAAGGAATATTGCTCAAAACCTTAAACAAAAAGGAAAAAAAATCATTATTTGAGGGCTTAGTGAAAGTCAATAAGCCCTGACATATCAGACAAGCTGAATTTTACTTTAAAAACAGAACTCAAAATTGTACTTCCAAAAATATTTAATTGCACTGTTATTTGTACATTGAAGAACTGAAAATATTAGTACTTCCTCTTAACTGCTTTTTATCTTTACTGGAGTATTAATTTGACAAGTTTTTTTTGAGTACTCAAATATCCTTTATGAGGCTGCATGAAGACTCATCATTCATTCACGGACACTCACAAAAGCTGTATAAGGAGAGACAATGCAGGCTGCTGAATTCAGCATACACCAAGAGCTATCGCATAGGCTGCTAGAACATCCCAAACTTCATGGATAAAGGCACATGCAGGCCAGAGGGCAGCTCTTCAGGCAACAACCTTGCTTTTCAGAACAAGACACCACCAATGCTTTCAAGTTTCCCCGCAGGAAGGGTAGTTATCAAGGAGAGCTTGATAATTTCTCTGATGTCCAGAAGTAACAGCACAGATTGTGCTTGGCGAGTCTGCACAGGCAGGCTAAACAATCCTAACTTTGTCTGCGGTTTAACTTATTTTAAAACACCACAGACCAGCGTTTCTCCATTAGCAACCCTTCCCACTCACACGTCTGTTTACTTCTGTGTTATTTCTTCCATTATACTATTAAAAAATTTGTAGCACAAACAATATCAGTGAACTACTCCAACAGAATACTCACTCAGCACAAGAGAAAACAGCCAGTAGAGAACCTTCTGATTTATGCATGTTACCAAGAACTTTTGATACAATATTAATCAAAGCCCCCAGAAACTCAAAGAAAACTTGGAATTAGCTTCTGATAATAAGGCACTCTCAAAGTTTTCAAAGTAATTTAAGTTATTAATGTAAACATGGGCAACTGTAAGACCAGAAAGGAGAGTAGTCACTACGTAACAATAAAAAACTAACCATGTACCCTCTCTACGATGACTGGATTTGAAGAGAAACCTTTCCACATTGGCTCTGGTACACACAGCTGAAAAAGTAGCACTGCTGAACACTTCTACACCTTGGCCTGAGCAAGAGCAAGGTGAGAAGGTGATCAAAGATCCAGGATGGATATAAAAAAGGCATATGATATATAAACAAGAGGATTTTAATTCATCTTTCTGACTGGCGCTGACGAAACTCATCTGCAGAAGCTTTTGGCAGCAGCAAAGCAGCAGCTGGATAGGTTTGCCCGTTCCAGGTAGGCAATGAGAAAGCAAGTGAACAATTCTGGATGGTTGAACAAGACACTGCCATCAACACAGGCACAAAGTCTGCTACCAGGAAACAGGGTGGCAGCTCTGGTAACAGCACTAAAACGACATAAAAAGAAAGGTCAAGTCATCCATTGAAGGTAAAAGATTATGGGGATCGCTAAAAACGTATACCTGAACTAGAGGAGTGTCTCCACATGTGAAGCAATACTTTTGGAAAGTCAGTAATCTGTATAACCCCAAGAACCTACCAGCTGCTCTAAACAATGTCACCACATTAATGCAGCTACTGCATGAAGGAAGAAGCCAGAACAACAGATTTGTAAGCAGCTCTAAAAAAGCAGCACAAGTACAACAAAGTGAACACACTGCTTGAGGAGAGGCTGATCTGGAGACCACACAAGAGCTCTGCCTGACTGCAGTTATCGATTAACTGCTGTGGAAGAGGTGTGCAGCACAGAAATACCTAAGAAGTCACACTAGAAATATCAGCACTAATGCTTTTCTCTAACACCTGCACCCTATTTAGTGATCAGTTCAAGCGAGACTGATGAAGTAAAACTATGCATTCCTAATTATTCAGGTCAATCTGGAGACACAGCCACTTCTAACAACAGAACTATTTATTCCCAAAGCAAGAAAGCCTCAACATTAGCTGACATGCAGGATGAAAGAGCCCAACATATAACTGTACTTTTCACTGCTCTTTCCTTTAAAGAAAGTTCAGGCCAACCGAGGACAAACAGTTACATTTATTAGATTCAGAACCTTAGCTAAATGTCAAGGTGGTTTTGTCTGAGCAAAACCAATATTGTGGATGTGAGCCTAAGTTCCACCAAAATTATCAACAGATTACACAGGACGGACATTCAGTCCTGGAACAGACCAGAAATCTCCAACAAGCTGAGAAGAGTATCAGGCTTGATCAATGCTTTAAATAATACTTAAGCAGAGGATACACTCAGACCTTTCAACTGTACACCATCACCCACAATATCGTGCTAACTACAGAGGTGATTTTGCTCTTGCTCATTTAGCCATTGGCCCATGCTGTCTCAGTCTCATGTGCTGCTCCCAGCCTCTAGCAAAGCACTGAGGCAAAGCAATCCTGTCACATGCACATGCATTCGAAGTAAGATTAAGTTAAACTAAGTAAGTTTAAGTAAGTTAAAACTCAAGCAGTCTCTTACTGCAGACACGTCCCTTCAGCCTTACACAAACATCTGCAGTCCTCTTGAGCCTGCTGTGAGTAGAAAAAGAGAACCCCAAGACTCAGTGGGGCCAAATAAGACAACATGGGCTCTTCAAGGACATAGATAACATCACCCTGATATCCTGAAGGGTTTTCAAAGTCATCATCCGGTTTTAGACAAACAGTTCCACTGCTCCACCTGAACTGGCTGGGATGCCCAATACAGTTTCTGAGCATTTACTTTACCCTTTGGTTTGGGCTATGAAACTCACTCACTTCAGTTCAAAGTTCATGCCCCACTGGCAATCCCAATAGCTGAGGTTTCACCCAAAAAAGCTACTTAGTTTTACCAATAGCCATGAAAAAGCAACGGTGGCTCAGGAAACAGTCAAATTGACAAGAAAGTAAAAAACCTGGCGAAGAGCTTCTTTTCTGACAAGGAAGTCATGCACCTATATGGAGTGGCAGATGGCCCTCAAGTAACCTCCCATTCCTCTCCCTGAAGGAGATTGTGGCAGAAGGTTTTGTCCCTCACCCTTCCCATCTCCAGCAGTGCAAGAGGGCCAGGAAGCATTAGGGAAACTCCTGCACCCCTTCACTTTTTCACAACAGCAGGCTGGGCCAGCAGCAGAAAGCATGAGCACTAGGATGCTTCTGTCAGCTTTGATTAGCAGGGACTTGACAGAGCCATGATACTGCCCCCACCTCTCGGCTCTGAAACTGGTACGGAGCACGTGTTGGCAGTGTGGAGATGCATTCACACCAAAATGAAGCAGGCACCTTTACACACACACAGAAGCAAGTTACTTTTGTCCACAAAAACCTCAGGATGGCTAGGATAATGGCTTAAATTGAAACTAAACGGTGACGCTGCAGGAAGTGTAGCTTTGCTGACTTCTGACTCCTAGACTGAAAATTTCAAGAGGCTGAACAAAAAACATTTCCTCCTTCAGAACCATAACATGGGAGAAGCAAGTTAAGGAATAAAGACTGTCCTGTCTAAACCTGAAAGCTAAAAATGCCAGGTTTTCTCCTTTAAAATTCACCCTAAAGGTGAAAGGAAAGGAAAACCAGCCTTGCTTTGTGCTTTGCTGCTACACCCCTACACAAGGGCTAACCACTTCAATGCATTTCTTTTAGCTGCTGCATTTTTTTTTTTTTTTAATATTAAATCCCTGGTTTTCCTCAGTGGTAGAAGACCTAAAAATAGAGATATGGCACAATTTGACTAGAGCTGTACAATTCCCCCAGATCATGTGGTTGTATTCTACTCTCCACACCCCCTCCAAATGGGCATGGGGACAGAATCAAAGCAAAAGGGACACTGCTCAAACCAAAACTTTTAAGAAAAACTTTAAGAACAACAAGCTTAAACACAGCTGTGACACCCACTCTACCCTGCCTGCTCCACCAGGAGTAGGGAATCACTGCAGTCCCATGAATGCAGCACTTCTACGGTAGCAGATGAAGAAAATTTCATTTCTTAATCCAGATATATCAAGTAATGAATAATGCAACACAGATATAACATGACAGATCCATATGCTGCACTGTGATGACTTATGCACATTTTTTTTTATTTGTATAATCCAACTAAATGCAGAGAGATAGTAATTTTCCTATTTTAAAATAATCTTGCACTTTGCGAGTATGATTTCTGCGCTGACTCAAGTCTGCAGATTTGACCTCCAAGGATGTGAATTGCTATGCAAACAGAAATTCAAAAACAGAAGCTCAGTCAAGATGCCAGAACCCTTTGTTAAGTCTAAGAATTAGATAAATCATCGTTAATACAGATATTATCTTATTCTGACCAGAAAATATTACATTTCTGGGGCCATGTGGCTTCCACACACTTCAGCTCTTTCTCTTTTGCTCATTGAGTCATATCTAATTTATCTTCCATCTCTAGTGTTTTCCAGTACTTCAATTTCCATGAAACTAAATGGTACAAAACTGACTGAAGATGCCCTTGCTCCTTATAGGCTAACCTGAATGTTGCTTTTTTATTCTTATGCTGCATGATTTCATGCAGCCCCTTAGATGCTATATTCAAGCTTATTAGAACTTCCATCTGATATAGTTATGCAATAGACATTTCTCTTATCTATGTCCAACCCACTAAAAATTCTATATACAAATTATGAAATCTACAAATAACTGCAAATTCTAGGTTAGTTCATTTTCTAACGAGTTTTGGAAGGCTGACTTAGATGTATTAGGAAATTTATCTGTATCAAAATCCAGAAGCAATACCCCATTTCGTAGTAACATTAATTATACACCTAAATCAGTAACTAAAGAAACAGTCATCGTGGACATGCAACACTGCTGATCTCCGAAGTATGCTTAAAGGTATCCTTCCCAATTCACGCCATTCTCCTGCACACATCTTCAAACTTTAGTATTGAAGGAAAAGCAAAAGAATTGATCAAAAAAGTTGGTGAGAAGTACAGGACAACATGAAAGCAAGAGCAAGGTCAATCTAATAGCGCACAGCCCTGAATTCCTATACTTTCCTGCCTTTGTGAATGCACATCAAGTGCTATGAAGTTCTCTATGCCCCATCAAAAAACCCTCTGTAACAACACATTCTACAGGATAAAAATGAGCCTGGCCGGAGAAATGAGACATAAAACAGACTTACCTTAGGAACACCAACGGGTGGAAGGTATAATGCTAACACGATCTGACCTTGTTTCTTGCAAGGGATAACCTACATGTTTTTACTTGGTATTTCACTGAAGCCATGCACTGACTCTGAGGCATGGGTGAGCAGCTGCTTTCACCCAGCACCCATGTTTGAAATGAGGAAGTTAAGACCTTGTTTATCTCTACCACCTTTGATTGCAGACCTTTCACACACCACATTATTTGCAACAGCACCCAAAGACTGATTTTTCTCAAGTGCTGAGTACCTCAAATCCCACAGTGGACTTATGGTGTTACGTTCTTCTGACATAGAGACAGGAACCTGAATTTGGAAGCTTTGCTCTTTGTTTCATAATGAAGTACTTTCAAAGTAGCATCAAGTCCACTTCCACAGGGTGATTATACCTCAGGGAAGATATGGGGCCAGAGGAACTGAACACCTTGAAAAGCAAGGGCATCACTAAGTTACTAGTAATGACTGTTTTGAAATAGCATGTGTCTTCCCTCCTAGCACTTATACCTTGCAAAAAGATGTCACTGGTTTATACTGAATTTCTAGGTGGTGCCTACAGATAAACCTCACCATCACTAAGTCAAGAATGTGTTTTACTACAGCAGGAAAAAAAAAATCATGGAAACTAAGCACTGGAGACTAGCTCACAGCAGACCAAAGGAGTCATGGAAGAGTCTTAACAAAAGCTATTGTCAGTATTAAAGGTCTGGCAGATATCAGATGTGGGTCCTCATACTGTCCTGTATGATCACACCTTCCATGACGCAGGAGTCTCAAAACAGCTTAAAAAGGCATTTACACTACAGGAGAAAACACAGATCCCAGTTTCAAAACAGTGCCATCCAGATTGTGTTAGAACAGATTCTTCAATAAATTGCAGTAAGTAGCAGCTCCAAGTTGAAAAAGGCTGTTTCATTAGGTATCAGCATGGCGTAGCTCAAAAAGAAGGCACGTCTGGAAGAAAACCCTTCTATTCCACACTTTAAGATCTGCTGCCTATGTTTTAAGTGTGAGTTTTTAGAAGGATAGCATAACTAACACAGACAAAACAAAACAAAAAACAGACAAAATATTATCATTCGCATTTGGAAGTGAACTTAAATACTCTGAGGTCAGGATGGACAAAATCTGAAAGGAGTCAGCCAACACAAAGTGTTGTATTGTCTCACTGCCAGAAAGCCAGGATTTTTCATTTTCACACTGAATATAAGTAGCTACTTCTAGGAAAGCATTTTTCTTTTAAGTAGTTCCAGTAAATTTTGACTCTTTGATACTGAATGATACTATCTTGCACCTATTTCATAACATACAGACCAGCATCTCTAGATCCCGAAGCCCCAATATCAGTAACCCACACATCTGTCTGAAAGATCAAAACTGTATGTCACTGTCCCATTAAGTAGGCAGAACATTAAAGAACAGTAGCAGGATTAAGTTATTTTTAAGCTAATTCTGAAGTCAAACAGAAAGGTCATTTCTTTCTTTCACTCTGCAGGAATGTCACACAATTCTGTATTACACCTTTCAGTCAACACTGAACCTTCAGCCTTACAAAGTTCACTCTGCTTTGTGACGTTTTGGGGTGAAAAAACAGTAGAAAAAGATCAACTATGCTTACTAGCAACAGCAGTAAGGAAAAGGGAATTTAAAGCTCTTTTATTGTAAATCCTATTTAAATACTGTATACCACATGCAGGTACTACAAGTTACCTTTAAGTCAGCTCTGCAAGACAGCAGTTGGACTCAAAGACCTGCAAATGTATAGTGTTAATGCAAAAGTTTTACACCTGTTTTACTCCAAGGAGAGAGCACACCCAAGGAAGGACAAGAGTGCCTAGGTTTAGCAGTAGCTCCATCTGCAGCTGTAAGGCAGTCAATTCACTGAAAAAAAATATTAACAGGACAGTGGTTTGAGAGTCATGACAGCAGGTCATTTAACCATACTAAAGCTATGGAGCCTGTTATTGCAAAGACTTAAGAAAGCCAATGCAGGGTAAGGCTGGAAAAGTTAAAGGCACAAACCAAGAAAGAAGTACTAACAAAGTCACTTTAAAGAAAATCCATGCCATCGAGACATACACACACAAAAGGAAGATGAAAACAGGACACCGTGCAAGCAGAACATGAAAAGCAGCACCCTGACACTGAAGACCTTTCATCAAGCATCACTTGACTGATGACCAAAAAAGCTTGCAGTACAAAAATGATTTCTAACTTGCAAAAAGTAGACCAGTAACTGCTGTCTTCTGCTGTCCCACACATACCACAAGCTGCCAACAGAAAAATACCAAATAAGTTACACGTACTAGTACAAACTTGCATGACACAAGATGTAGTAAGTTTAGATTTTGCCTTCTTCACAGTCCAAAGAAGCATGCAACTGCTCTTTAAGGATTATACTGTTTGCATACAAACAGTTTACTGGAGAATGGACTCAGCATATGTAATTATCAAATTCTCTTACTTCTTTCTGCAGTTTGTGAAGTGGCAAGTTCCTAAAGCACAAAAACAGCTAAATTTAGTATAGTCTGTCAGGAATATTGTTTTAGTGACAATTATTCAGAAGTAAATTCTCAGTAAGTTGCTAAAAGCTTAAACAACTGTAACAGAAGCTTGGAACAAACACAAGTCAAGAATTAAGATTAAAACGTTACATTTTTCACTGGTTTAAGAAAAGGGTCTTTTTTTTTCGCATTTTTGTTTTTAACTGAAATCTAGAGCAGTAGAAAAGAAGATCAAAAACAGAATGCCACCATATCAACCCCTTACTAAGTTCCAAGGAAACTTCCTTTCCTCCTAGATCTGCAGACAATGACAGCAGCTCTCAAATCTGTATGAGGATTTTATCTAGCTGATGAAATAGCTAAAAATGTTTAGGTACAGAAAGTGCTCAAACACAAAGTTTCTCAAGTAGCAGAGACTGTCCTCACAAAAAAGACATTCCATATGGTAGCTATTTTTAGCCTGTTAAGTATCAGAGGTTAGAGAAATCACATGGGTGTCTCCAAACTACCAGCTCCTCAGCTGATTTTTATCCTTTGCATAAAGGAAAGGCAAGTTGGGATCATTTTTAGAACTAACAGGGCTCAGATGCAAAAACTGTACTTCTCCAAAGTACATTCAGCTTCCATAGCTTGCAAGGCATCCTTGCAAGTACCCAACTCAAAGGAAAAAGCAAGCCTGAACCTTTTGACAAGAATACTTGGAGCATCCAAAGCAGATCAGCTGAGTCGTATTTAGGCTGGTTCTAATTTACTGCAGTTGTATCTAATGAACCACAAAAAGCTTACCACAATGCAGGCAACACAGCCCAGAGATCATGAGCTGAACACTCTCCAGTTACCAGCTGGCTGTCCTCAACATCAGGTACTAAACCATCTCTGCAGTGTAGCTAAGCATGCAAGGGCAGCAAGACAACACTGCCATGCTTGTTTATCTCTTGTATACATCACCACAGGAGTATCGGATGGGGTACACTGCCTGGTATGTTCACTGCTGCTGCAGAGCATGTCTATCCCTCAGTCCCGCAAGTACTGATCTGCTTCATGCAATGAAAAACAGCAGTCCTCTGTCCCATGAGGGTAACTTATACAGAGACTTCAACACAGGGATTTGTCATCAGCCACACTGGAATCAGGTGAAGCTACCTGCAGGACTACCATGATTATCTTTCCAACAGGAGATTATGGACAATCTGAAAGTAACAGTCTTGATGCAACTTTGAGAAGTGCTGGTTAAGAACCCAGTAATCTACAGGAAAATCATTTAGGGATTCCCACACAGAACTGTGTACAAGTCTTAAAAGAACATGAGTGTACAGTACACTCTAAATCTGTGACTAAGCTCAAGACTAAGCTTAGATTGTAGACTAAGATGATTTATTCTTGACATCTGCATTCCCTGTTTTGAAGTAGCATTTAAGGCATGGAACAATTCACAGATCCACTCTGAGGAGACATGAAAAGAAGGGGGGAGGCAAAAAAAGCATTTTGTTCCAGGAAGCCTAACAACAAACCCCTTGTTGTTTGTGCTATAGAATGCTTCAAGCTTTTCACTTAATTGCATACTTCCTTTGACTGATGAAGTCAGTATCCTTAAGTAAACCCTTCAGAAGAAAGTCAAGTAAGCCGAAGATGAGGTAGATCAACCACACCAAGCTGTAACACATCAGCAGCAGCACCTTCAGTCCTTCAGCTGAAGAGACAACAATGTACTTCAGAAGCAGGCTGACTAACAAAAGCACTACAGCCTAAAATTAGAAAGACTATTTCCCCTAACATTGTTCTTTAACTTCCATTCCCTTTTGATTTCCACAAAGCAAAAAAAAAAAAATCTATGTTCTATTCAACAAGAACATCAAAAATATCATCAAAAATCTGAGTTCTGTGGGCAGTTTTGGGCACAGTACAAGAAGGATGTAAAACCATTAGTGAGCATCCCCTGGAGGTCAACTAAGATGCTGAAAAGTCTTGAGGGCAAGACTTATGAGGAGCAGCTGAGGTCCCTTGGTTTGCTCAGCCCAGAGCAGAGCAGGCTGAGGGGAGGCCTGATGGCGGCCTGCAGCTCCCTCATGAGGGGAGCGGAGGGGCAGGTGCTGAGCTCTGCTCTCTGGGGACAGCGACAGGACCCGAGGGGACAGCATGGAGCTGGGACAGGGGAGGGTCAGGCTGGGGGTTAGGGAAAGGTTCTGCACCCAGAGGGTGGTCGGGCACTGGGACAGGCTCCCCAGGGCAATGGTCATGGCATCAAGCTGCCGGAGATCAAGAATCATTTGGACAGTGCTGTCATACATCTGGGTCAGATTTGTGTGTTGTCGTGTGTGGAAACAGGGGTTGGACTCAATGATCCCTTCCAACTCAAGATATTCTACAATGCTATCATGGCCTGTTTGGTGAAATGTCTTCTCATAGCTACGCTACAGCAAAGAGCATTTCCACAAACACACAGGTCCCAGGTTCCCAGAGCCATCAAAAACATTGCTGTCTGAGAAACCATCCTTGAACAGCAAAGCAGAAACTACTATAAAATGATAGAGGGGAAAAAGCCACCCTTAGTTCCAATATTTAAAAAAAACAGTAAGTGGTGCAGTCTCCCAGCTGTCACGCCAGTCTGTTACATTCTAATTTGCTTATGCAAAGTACAAATTGTTATATTTTTCTACCAAATCCACTATGGTAAGAGGATTAGCTACAGAGACAAACATTATTAGGAAGACTCTTCTCTGAAGCACTGAGAAGAGGTATGACTCTGGGGGTGGAGTTCTGCAGTTCCTGAAGACAGGTGGCAGAGAAGAAGCAGCATGAATCTTTCAACAGACCTCAGAAAGGAGTAAGCAGCAGAAGTGATTCAGCTGGCTGAGAGAGCCCACTCCACAAGCAAGTGGGAAAAAGTGGCATCAACTCTTTTGCAAGTGTATTACAACGGCATTACTTGACCCAGAACAAATTGCAACCACGTAAACTGACCTGGCAGATTCTGCTCACCCCTGGCTGATCTGCTCCTGGGAATCCTTGCTTCTTCTGGTTTTCAATTAAGCCTTTGCAAGTGATTCAGCAGCACATGATCACAGCAGCATATTATGGAATAAAATGCTCTTTGCCTACCACCTCCATAAGACGAACTCCTTCACCCCACAAAGCTGCAATCCCTAACACTGGTGCTCTGCAAGACTGTAGAGAAGTAACAGAGCATGGGTCAAGTTCCCAGGGAGAATTAATTCAGCACTTGCACAGGTGTTTCCTAAATTTGCCACCCAAGTGCTGGTGGATATACAAACAGAGTTTCCTGCCAATGCAAAAAGGTAGAATAAGAACAGGTTATTCTGCCACATGAGCAAAGTGTGCTGTGGCTCAAAAAAAAAAACACCACCAGAATATACAATTTATTCAGTTAGATCTTGTATGAAAACCACATTTTCCTAACTAAAAACCAGGTGCCCCTCATTTTTCTAAACTATACTGGAAACTCCGTACTCTGCCCTGTATTCATCACATTTACAAGTAGAAGCTTCAAAGGGAAAACAGAAGATATCCCAAGTCAAAACTGACATACTGATTTGGTTTAGAGTTTTACATGATAATGTCAAAATGCTGCCAGTGAGCTCAAGGACTCTGAGAGCACTCAATTACAATCTTCTACTTCCAGGATTTGTGTATTTGAATATTTCATTTACCTTTTTTTTTTTTTTTTTTTATCAGTTATCAATCTTTACAGCCTCCTGAGATGTGTCTGAACAGCTTCTAGGAAATGGCTTTTAGAAACACAATAGTACTACTGGCAGTCCTGGGAGGACCATCGTATCACCGCTCCCAGATAAAGCATGCTTCCACCCAGTCACAAAATTCTACACCAATTTTACACAACACTACTCCTCCAGTTAGAGGGCTTTGTGGGACTTCCTAAACTTACCATAGTAACTTTATCTTGTTACTAATATTAAGCATTGGGAATGCTTAATTCCAATGTCCATCAAATGTATAGTTACCTGCAAAAAGCAGAATTAAACAACCAAACCAAATGCATTAAGTGAATTTGAATAATTAGAGAAGGGTTTACAATAAGGCTCCAAACAAAATCCTCTAAGGGAAAACTGAAGACCAAAGAAGACCTGCAAGCCTCGTTTTGCCAACACCAACCACCATGTTTCAACTTCTGCAACTGCTCCAGCAATAACATCTCGTTTCCTAAAGGTTTTCCGAAGTTGAAGTTCAGTTCTGTAAAGCACTATATACACTATTCTTATAATACCTGCTCTAAGAGCTGGACTATTTTCTGTTCCAATGCACTCACGAAGAACCAAAACTCTGAAAGACCTAAATCAAGAGAAAGCAAACGACACTGCCAATGATATACTTACAAATTATTCCCTTAAAACATGATCAGAATACAGAGATACCTAACTTCAGCTGATGCAAGCCCTAAATACTATTACCCATGAGATCATGTTTGAATTTGTAAAGACCCTCACTCAACGTCTTATTTCATTCCACCTCTGAAAAGCTGTAATAGCGCTTCATCACTGATGCCACACAAAGGATCCATTTGTACCTGAGGGCACTGTGCTAAATCTCACAGCTTCGCAACAACCCCTAACATCTTTATGAGCAGTAAACAAAGACAAACGATGAAAAAAAAAAAACAAAACAACGCTATGGTTAACTAGTGCTCAGAGCACAATCAGATGGAGCACCCAACAACCCTACAGTTCCCTCTTCAGGAATTGTTGGTTTGAGAAAACAAGTTACACCTGCACTTCTAACCCCACCCCAAAGGCAGCTTTCTTCACACCTGAAGTTGTGTAACAGAAGCCCAAGCCATGCAGCATTTGCACAGAAATGAGAAGTCCCAAGTCTGACAGTGATAAACAGCAGCCATTCTGGGGCATCAGAAGTTACTGACAATTACGACAGTCATTGGTTTGTCTCAAATCTAATTAGTGTTCAAGGCAAACCACTTGCATCCTGGCACTGCCCCAATAAACCTGTGCAACAGGGGGCTGTTTTTTAAAGCAGTCTTCTCTTAATCTTTCATGTACCAGTACCAGCTATGCCACCCAACTCTAGTAGGGAAATGATCAGGTAAGACCCTTCTAAAAGCTTCCTTGTGCTTGCTTTCAGGAAAATCACACTTTAAAAAACACTTGCTTTCATTAGGAGATGACTGACATTTATAAACAACCAAGCCCAGTCCCTACCTTTATTCTGACTTTTAAGGTAAGTGTTTTAAGATTACCTGCTTCTTCCTAAATTTCATGAACTCAACAACAAGTTTTGACTTAACCAGCACGCCATGTGCCATAACTGGCTTCTGAATAGAAACTATGTCAAAGCAGAAATGAAAGTGTGCCAGGCTGTACCAGCATATTTCACCAGGTCTCGCTTTTCTGAAAATACCACCCCACCCAAGCCCTTTTACCAAATCAGTTTTTAGAGTGCCCCCACTGCCATTTACATTTGTTTATGCTGAATCTCTTTCAATACATTAACTCACTGAGTTAAACCCTTACCTTCCTCCTCAGCACAATCTGTCATACAGGGGTAGCACTGTCTCACAACCAGGAAATCTCACATAATGAACGATTCTCGAGCTTATTAGAAGTGTTAATGGACATGAGGTGCAAAATAGTAACTTTTCCTCAGCTCATAACACTTCATGTTCGTACAGATTGCCAAAGTGCTTTTAAATCCATTTTCTATTCTTTGCACCAGGCTCAGCCCAACTGGTACACAAGACGCAAAGTTTTGGCACAGAACGAAGTTATTTAAACACTGACAGCTATACACAACCTAAAACAGATGGCTGGTTCTCCTGTGAGCTCAAGACTTAAGAGAAAGATTCGTGCAAGTCTGGATGTGCTCACTAGGCCTGCTTTTCTGATGAATTAGAGAAATTAATGAACCTGACAATTGTGGTTACCATCCTGAAGCTGTAGGTCTGTAGACTTATTCAGAAATACCTCTATAGACAGATTCAGCCCATCTTCTATCACCTGCTGTTTTGTCTAGTTAAAAGAAGCTACCTGAGTCAAAGTAAAAGCATGGGGGCTTTGTGTCACAAACCACCCCTCAGTCCAAAAGAGGCCAAGACCTGCTGTCCAAGTTACTTCACTCTTGCTTAAACTTTACAAACAGCAACTCCACTTCAGAAGCTTTGGTCCACTAGGAGCATTGAAGCCATGAATTTGTTTTGTTTTTTAAACTCCTGGGATTTTTCTCATACAAAAGAGCTGTCCAGGATCTATGTCATTCCCTACTAAGTCTCTGCAGAGCTAGAGACTCAAACCATCACGTCTTCGGCATGCTGTACCATTCTATCCCCAAGGTCTTGTCTATGCTTATCGGAGCAAAAGGAGAGCTCCTCTACAGTCATGACATTGAAAAGTACTGCAAAACCTTCTTGCTAAGCTCAGAAATTTACCAAGCTACAATGCTTTGATTCCAGTGCCATTACTTGTGTAACTATATAGTAATATAGTTACTATATAGTAATAATGCCATTACTTTTCCTCCATTAGAAATCAGCATTGAAATTAGGACGAGGCAATACTTGAGAGCGTGATGAATGTTAAGAGATTTGGACAGAAAACTAGGATTATTTTTCTAACAAGCAAGTGATCCTTGCCTTTAAAATCTGTGGGTTTTGTTCATAATTCAGTTCATGGGCATAGAAAACTAGCACGTAGTAGCCTGGATGTAAAACAAAAACAATAGCAAAAACCAGAAAAGGTAAATGCCAGTAAACAATTAGTTTCCAAGGAACATTGTAACATTATAAATGAAGATTTACTCCATAGTTCTCAACAAAAACACAAGCTTACCAAAAAAAAAAAACAAAAAAAACAGCCTTTTAGCTATTCTAAGAGGTGACTACTGCAATTTCAGGTTGTGCTAGAATCCCAGCAGTCCCATGTGGAGATAAAACTTTGAGGATTACGTGTTAGCACTAAAGCCCAACCACACAGGACACAGGGCTTCCTCTAAGGAGTTTGTGAAACACTGTGCAAATGAAAGATCTCCTACCCCCAATCCACTCTCAGTTTACAGAAAGAGTAGAGAGATAGCTGCGACAAGAGTCCATTGTGAGATACAGCAATAGTTTCTACAGACTCAAAGTTGACAAGCTTTGTACAGATTTACTCAGCCATCAGTTGTTTTCAATCACCGGCTTATTAGATATTCATGTTCAATACTGTACTTTACTCCTCTCTCGCAAAACCAGAGGTATTTTTCAGGCAACATCAGCATAAACTATTGCTTAGAGAGTGGAACGTTCCTCCCACAAATATTAAGAAAGGGAAGTAAACTCGAGACCTGTATTAGACTGCTACTCTACTGGGGTTTTGACAACGTTAAAATATCACCTAGACCTCTTACCAGAGTCATTCTTTGAGGTAAAACCTCAAAACAAGGACTTGGCTGATAACATACACATAGGACCTACTGAAAACCAGATCTCCAGTAAGTAATTCTTCCCTCTTATGCAGCTCACTGTATGGAAAGTAATTATGAATAAAGTATTAATTTCAAAAAACAATCATGCACGCTATACCATGGCCAGTCTCCAATTATAGCCTCAAATCCTGCAGAGAAAACAAAAGATGAACCAGCACTGAAAGTTACATCATGGGTCTTTTCAGGCACACAGTCTCAAGATACAATTTGGGACAGTAGTTTGGAAGTATCTTTAAAACAGAGTTATTAGTTGCTCTTAGGTAAGATGGGAAGCACAGTAACATCTCAGTAAGTCAGTCAAAACAACTTGGTTTGGACATCTCTACTACTTCTCAACTCTGTTGATGTCAGTAAGTGTAAAGCAGAATTGGAAGCAACCAGTAAAGAGAAGCTCTTAACAATTAAGCACTTATATCCTAATAAAGAGAAAAAAAAAAGCATTGAACTTTTGGGTCTTTTCCTTTTTTTTTTTTTTTTTTTTAAGGTACAGTGAACATCACCAAGCACTGACAGGTCACAGAGTGTTTTTGTAGGCAGAGCAAGAAAAATTCAAAAACACAACCTGGACTTGATGTCCCTGGACAGATGACCCTGCTTAAAGCTGGTGTTGGACTGTGTTATAATACACACGAATGTTGGGGAAGAATATGGGAGCCACACGTCCTGTGATAACACCTTTAGCTTGTCCCTTACAGATGGTACCAATAGTAAAGCAAAAGAAATATTTTTTTGCACAGTTAGCAGACATAAACAGTGAAATTCACATGAGACTTCAGAAAATTTTTGGTTTTTGTTTTTTTACATTAAAGCATCCAAACTAGGCTCAGGAGGACAGTCCATTTTGTCCAGTAAGCACCATTTTCTAAGTTTAGAGTCCTGCCACTGTTTCCAGCATACATACAGAAATAAAAGACCCACATCAAAACAATGTTTCTTTCAGTAGTCCTGATAATACTACCCATACCTTCTAGGGAAGCCACTTTGTTCAACAAGTTAACAGATTAACAAACTTTCTTAGCAAGGAAGTTTGAAAAAAAAAGCCTTATGCTTCAAAATTTCGAGAAAAGATACACCAATTTGATATATCAGAAGCTTCATCTCCAAAATTCTGCTCTGACATTTCTAATGCACGGTCTACCTCCTCGAGGCTATTTGTGACAGCTTCCTTATTAAATAGAGACAGACAAAATGTGTCATGCCTTTACAGAGGCTTCAGAAAAGAATTCTTCAATGTTAAGGAACAGTTGTACACAAGCCGTAAAAAGGAAAACACACACTTGGGAGTGAATTGAAGCAGAAGGAAATTGCCTTGAACAGCAACTGTTGCTTGATCCATTGTACAAGTTCACTGTTCTGGTTATCAGTGATTTTTTTTATTCCTCTAAACAATCAAATATCGCCTACAAAATTCTTTACCACCCATTCTCAGATGCCATCTCCTGAAAGCACTAAATTTTACAGCTGTGTCATACTGAAATACAAGGCCAAGGTGGATGGGGCTTTGGGCAAACTGGTCTGGTGGAAGGTGTTCCAGCCCATGGCAGGGGGTTTGTAACGAGATGAGCTCTCAGGTAGGCTCCTTCCAACCCAAACCATTCTGTGGTTCTGTGAAATAACTCAGAGCACTTGCAAGACTGAGCACACTGTTCTTCTGGCACAGCATCCCTTGCAGTGCTGCAGCAACCAAGCACCTCCAACTTCAGTTCACCACTGATAGCGTTTTTGCTTTCCTCTCATCACCCTCCATCCTGACATCTAGGGGTGCCACAATGAAAAACTTCAACACAATTTCAAAATGCTGGAGGACAAAGTGACTCGGCAACAGTTCAGTCACGCTGAAAGTAGCCATCGAATCACCTCCACCTTAGCATCTACAGTCAACCTTTCAACAAATGCTTGCTCCAACCCGTAAGAGCCTGCCTTAATAAACTGTTAACTAGAAACAATTAACTGAATTTCACCAAGACAAACACTACTGTTCTGCACAAGCTAGGCTGAAAGAAGAGACAATGGAGAAGGAAGTTAAAACATCCAAGAACAAACGCAGCACCTCTACCACACATAAGGTGCCAGGTTCTGAACTCAGCTTATCTTCTCCCCCTCTCATGTAGAATAGGGTTTTCAAATGCATACATATAAAGCACAAGGACCAATTACAAGCTGAGCAGAAACATTAAACTCTTAAACAATCCTGGTACTGCATAACCAGTGGCCCTTTTTCTTATCAGTGTCTTTGCAAGAGCTGAGGGAGAAAGCTGCCATTAGAGACATCTGCCAGAACCAGCCACAATTATTCACAGGTGGGCACTTCTGCTTCTAGGAACTCTGCACAGAGAGCATCAGGCAAGTAGGAACTCTAGCACCAGTGCACATTTTACTTCTTGACTCCTCTTACATAATTTAGCATAAGATTGACATGAAATTAAGTGTCAAACAGCTATCTTCTAAGATAACATAGGCATGAGAGACAGAATCTTGTTTTTAATGGACTGAAAATAACAGAACTGCAATCTGAGTTGTTCACTCGTTGGCAGTAAGCCCCACAATGAACATGGCTGCCCTAAGTCCTCTCAGCTTCCACTCACCTCTAAATCAGACACTGTAACGTGAAAGATACACAACTTCATGGAAGGTTATGTATGACTTTTTGCAAAATGAAGTGGAAGATGCTTGAAACCATGTCACTTACAGTTTGTACATTACAGAATCTCTCCCCTATCCAAATATTTATGGGGTAAAGGATCAAGGAGGTAACAAAACAAGCACAGGTCTGAGTTCATACACCATCTCCTGGGGTGTTTTACTGATACGCAGCAGTTATGCTGTAGGTTTTAAGGGTGGTTAAATTTAGCTTGAGCAAGATTAGTTTTGTGATGAAAAAAAAAAAAAAAGCAGAAAAATGTTGATTAGCCAGCAAGAAGCTATGCTCTGGATACACCCACACAGCACAATAAGTCATAAGTACTTCCTGATCAAGGAAGAGCAAAGCAGTTCAAGGAAAACACACTGCAGATATCTATTGTGAAGTGTGCTCTTAGAGGGAGAGCCATGCAGATTGCTCACTCATAAGAGATATATTCCAAATGCCACTCCTGTAAGTAAACCAATGACACCACCTTGGTTCACTCCAGAACCTGACCTTGAAGAGAGGCTTTTTTTATTCATAAATTGAATGATTGCTACAACTCCTGGTCTGAAAAGGTATACAATCCAGGCAGACATCTTTAGAAGGAGGTGATCAAGCGTTCCTTTTATGATTCCTTCTTGACATCACTTGGGAAGTATGAGTTTGCAGGTCTTGCCTAGGTACTACAGAGAATGTACTGTGGCAGAACAACCTGTGAATGTCTACTCATAGAGCAAGTATTCACCAAGCATGGCCAGAAGTTTCATCCAACTATTACAGCTGGAGATTTTTTTCCCTCCCTATTTTACCAGTCTCTTTCCTGGCTTCTCAAATTTCCTCCATACCAGTTCAGATGATGAGATTCAGCAGCTTGACAGAACAATGCTCCCTACATTGTTACTCCAACATTTAGGCTGCATGGCTGGACCTGACCCTTCCTAGCCCCACACCACCTCTTATGTCTACCCCACTCAACTCCAGCAAGTCGAAACTTCTCTCAGGATTGAAGTTCTGAGCAAGTAAATGGCTTCTTCTGGGAAAAGTGTGAATCAGGTAGGCAGAGACAATGAGACAATCACTAACCCCCTTGTCTTAGACGACATCAAGTAAAACTGATGTTCTAGTTCTATACATTCTAGTTATGCTCAAGCTCATGACAAGAAATGACACTTCAACACCACATTGGGTAGTTCCCAAGAGTAGTTTTCATGACTACCTTTGCTTATCCCGTAGAAGAAAATGGAAAAGGTTGCTTAAACATGCATTTCACTCCTTCCTACCTCCAAGTCCTAAAAAAGTTAAGAATCACTGAATTGTCTAGGCTGGAAAAGACCTTCAGGGTCATCATGCCCAACCATCAACGTTACCTCCAGGTCACTCTGGCTATAAATTGTCCACATCACATTGCAAGTTAAGGATTTCTTTTTGCAGCAAAGCGCAATAAACACGGACCAAGGACAACTATTTTGTTAAAATATTTGAGGTATTGTCTCTGGCTTAGATACTTACTATCCCTTCCCTTGCTCTCACCAGTGCCTTTCATGCCAAGAGTTTTTCACTACATCTCTGCATCCTAATCCTCCTGAGATCACCCATTATTATATAACAGAAAAACAGAGAGCAGGATAGCACTGAGATATACATACACGCTGTGAAGAGTTTGGCCACATACTGTTAAAGTATAAGTGTTATGCCTCTTCCACAGCATCACCAGTTTGTAACTGGAAGCAGAATATGCCAGCAGTGTTACTGTAAATGGCTATAGACAAAGCTTTTTTTCTTTAATTATTGTTTTCTACACAGAAGTCTCTCTATTACATGAAAGCATAAAAGAGCAGCTAGCTGTTTGCCTCCCCTGTTTAAGTTACCACTTAACTTTACAATACCAAAATGAGCTCCACTTGTTGAATTAGAAGTCAGGGAGCATTACAACACAGGAAATGAAGCAGAAGTTGCCGGTGGAAGAACTGGGATATTTAAGTTTGATATAACACAAAACAAACCAGACTTACACTAAGTTGTCACATGAACAGGTTTCGCCTGATCACTACAGCCACCTTCAGCCCTCCAACCCAACTGAACACACCACTTACTCTTAGTGCACTGAAACCAGCTCTAAACACAAAGATGGATATTGTCCGTATACCCTGGTCCACAGGACACTACAGTCTGCCTCTGAAAGAGCCTGAAGCTCAAACATTTTCCCAAAAGTACACCCCAAGCCTCATTTGCCATCTGAACCAGTATTAACATTCCCAGGAAAAAATGCCAAAGGACACTAAAACCGATACACAAGTAACAGCGCTGAACAGCTTCCAGTCTGCACAAACAGGGTCAGTGTTGGCCAGTACCTTTTCCACTTCTTACCCAGAAAGCAGCACTAACACACTCCTAACCCTTGGCCCCAAACCACCCACAGGGATTTCCAGAAAAAACAAAAGGTTTCTGCCAGCTCATGCAGAGGTGCATCACATTTTAGCTTTAACAGGGCTCTGAAGACTAATTCTAAATATGGAGCCTGTTTGCCTCTAAGCTGATCCCCACCATGAAAACAAGTTCAGACAGATCACAGTATTTATTTTTTGATTAGGTCAAGGAAGAGAACTAAACTCTTCTCTCAAACCAACTACATCATCCAGTCCCTCAGAAAATATTTGACTCTATTACTGTTTGTGGAAAAAGCTTGCGGTAAAACTCAACAATATAGGTCAAGTGTAAAGTGGATTCAGAAAGACTGCTGCCCACACAGTACACAACAATACTTGCTAATTGGTATCCTCAATACCTGTAGCCTGAAGGAGAGAACAGAGGGAACCTGTTATAGTAATACCGTTAAACAGCATCAGGGACTGAATTTCACTTCGAAAGGCACTTCATATAAGAACAGACAATAGGTTCACATTGTGCTGGTATCTTTGGTTTTTAAAATATTTTAGCTTGGCGTTGTTAGATCCTCTACACAAAGCTTACGTCAACTGAGACCAAAAGCTACAGAATGTCTTCCAAAACAGTGACATCTTAAAGAGCACAGATGACAAAGCAGAATCTGACTGTGATACCTACCTACCACAGGCTCTCTTCTAGTTTTTGTTGTTTTTTTTTAATCAGATACAGCAAATCATTAACTTACCCCAAAGATCTTTCAACTGTGCTAAGAAAGCATGTGGTGTTTTTTTGTTGTTGTTTTGTTTTTAAACAGAATTGCTTTATAGGAAGTAAACCAAAGGACTCTGCCATACCTTAGTTCAGACCTCTAGTAAACACATTTAACAGGCACAGGCAGATAGATCAGTCTTTCAGAGCAGCAGAATTTTCAGGTTTTACATGGTTTAAGTCTCAATTCTCACAGATCCCTCCTGGCTCAGGATATTCTAATTTCTGTGATTACAGAGACTCTCCATGGAGGTAGATGACACCGTCTCTGTCAGATGAAGCCCCACCATCCTTGCAGGGTAAAAGCCTTCTCTTCTCTCCAGTCTCTCTGGCCTTGCTCATTTGCTGCACAAGGCCATTGCTCCAGAGCTGTCCCCAGCCCCAGCAGCACTGCACTGGGGCTCTGCTTGCCCTGGGCAGGGGTACATATTGAACCTGCCTGAATTGCACAGGGTCTTCCTTAGTCCCTTCCTCTCACCAGTCCCAGGTTCTCTGGACTTTAGCCATGCACCCTGAGAGTATCAACCACATCCCTCAGCTGGTGTTGTCTGCAAACCTGTTAAGGGCAAGTTTTCTTCCCTCCTCTAGGTCAATGACGAAAACATTAAATACAATAGATGCCACTGACTCCACAGGACTTGTAACAAACCTCTAGAAAAATCATTAAGTATCATGAAGTGTTAAACACTAAATTTCAAGCTCTGAAGTCCCACCAATTTTCCTATCTATCTGTCCCTCCCTCTAGAGCTCCACATCCTGAAGCTATTATAAAAACCCTGCAGGAGACCGCAGTCATGTTAGATTTAAGGCAGATGACATCTCTTCATCCACAGACTTTCTTTCCAAGAAGTGTTCCACTACAACTTACCATTGGTAAATCAATCTTGGCTACTTCAATCACCTTCTCCTTAATTCGCACAGAAATTACTTCAACAACTTACAGAATGATTTACTCAGGGACTAGAGTGAGACTCCTCAGATCATCCTTACTGCAGTCTTTTAAGAAAAGCAAGACTTGCTTTGCTTCAGTTACAAGGAGCCCTCCCTGATCTGTCAAATATTATACAGCAGCCTCTCTTCTCTGACCTGCAAAATGAAGTTGCAATTAATATGCAGCTGAGTGCACCACCCTAACTCCCACAACAATCTCTCACACCTTTCACATGCTCGAAAGAAGGGACAAAGACCTACCAGAGAGAGACCATTTAAAGGTCTGTCACTTTTGGGGACGGATGACTGCAGATCTTTAATCGTGGTAGTGAACACAAGCCACAGTAATTGTCTGTGGTCTAGGCAACTTGTTAATAGAACCAACTTTGACAGCTGATTTCTTTGTTTAACAAATAAAAGAATGTAGCCAGTCATATGCCTTGGAACTATTCCCTTCCAAAATGTATAAAGTCTCCAACATCTTACTCCCTCTTGAGAAGGACAGGATCTGTGGCTGTCAGGAATCTGTTCTACTGACATTTAAAAGCTTCAGGTGCCAGTATGAATGAAGACAAATCTGTTATCAGGTCAGGTACTCACACAGCATCAAGCAGATATCCTGCCCAGGGACCTACAATACTTACACAGCAATATCCCTTCCTGCAAGCATAAGCTAAAGTACAGAAGAAAATACAGGCTTTCACTAGTAACTCCCTAGATGCACATCCATGGGTCACTTTAAAGCCTGGTTATTCCTTGTTAACTAGGAGACAGTTTGGAGAAGCCACACCTCACAGGCAAACAGAACTGAATTTGGAAGCTAAGTTCCTTGAATTGAGGAACATTCATGTACTGCCAATTAAAATAGATTTAGTAAAAAATGTCCTCATTTCCACTAGGATAGAGTTAGTTTTCCTCCTAGTAGCTAGTATGGTGCTGTGTTTGGGATTTAGGATGAATAATGTTGGTAACACACTAATGTTTTAAATTGTAGCAGAGCAGTACTTACACCAAGCCAAGGGCTTTTCAGCTTCTCACACTGTCCTGCTAGCATGCAAGCTAGGGGTGCAGCAGGAACTGGGAGGGAACAGACACAGGACAGCTGACCCAAACTGGCCAAAGGGGTATTTCATACCATCTGACATAATGCTGAGCAATTAATACGGGGGAACTGGCTGTCTTGGGGATAAGCTGGGCATCAGTCAGCAGGTGGTGAGCAACTGCATTGTACATCAGTTGTTTGTACACAGTAGTAATACTATTATCATTATTTTCCTTTCTTTTCTGTCCTAATAAACTGTCTTTATCTCAACCCACAGGTTTTCATTTCTTTCTAATTCTCATCCCTCATCCCAGAGAGGGAGGGAGGAATATGAGCAAGCAGCTGTGTGGTACTTATCTGCCGGCTAAGCTAAACCACCACCACAACAACAAAAATAAAAAACAAAACTATATCTCCCTCTCACCCTACCCACATCTTCCAGGTTTAACTTCACTCTATTCCTAATTTCCCCCACCACGGGACAAGTAGGATGGTAATTACAGTCGCTTCTCCATCACACGTTTCTTGTGCTCCAGCATAAGCTCTCCATGTTCTGCAGCTCTTTCAGGAAACGTCCACCAGCTCAAGCATGAGGTCCTCCACATGCTACAGCACGTATATCTGTTCCAGCATGGTCCTCCATCAGATACCGCATGGATATCTGCTCCACCACAGTCTTCTTCGTGGACGTCAAGGAAATGCCTGCTCCACTGTGGTTTCCCCAGAAAATGTCTGTTCCAGGCCTTGAGCAGCTCCTCCCACTCCAACCTCTGTGCTCAGAGCTATTTCTCTCACTTTTCTCCTCACTCCTCTCCACCAGCACATCATGCTCACCTAATGCCTACCACCACAATAAGCCCTCCACTGACACACAGCTTTAGTCTGCACAAAGCTCTTTCTCAGGCTACTTCAGTTCCTTCCCTGAAATCCGTAACACTGAGACCAAAACAGGCTGATTTGCTTTCATTCTCTCAGGGGAGATGAGATTCACAGCCCCCAGCATGGGGCTTTCCCCTCCCTGCCTCCTGAAGCCCCAGGGTATCAGGCAGGCTGCACAGACTGGCCTTACTGGAACCTCTACCAACAGCATCTACCATTGACCATGGCAGGTACATGGTCCTGAGATCCTTGCAAGCCAGCAGCTTCCCTCGTCTCCATGGGAGCTGACACCAGCTGATCAAAAGGCAAGCCAATCCCCACTTCACCTAAAGAAAATTCACCTGTCGTGCTTCAGCTGAAGCAGTATGGGGGCTTGTTTTGCTTCAGAAGGGAAGAAAAAACTTTTTTTTTTTTAAGAAATCCCTGTAGAAGATTAAGGAAGTAATCTGTCCCCTTCACACAGCATGTCCCCTTTATATAGCATGCTTAATACAGAGGTCCCTCTGCTTTCAGAATAGCATTCTCCATGTTTAGCTCTCTCCCATATACCATTGGGCCAGACATAAAGCATTCATTTTTGAGGTTACAGCTGGTAACAGCAAGAAAGGCTCAATACCACCAGCTAGGGTAGCTTGGCACAGAGAAGCCACCTATGGGAAATGGCTCCTCAAGGAACTTTTTTTTTTTTTTAACCCAGTACACAGAAGCCTGGCACTTTTTTGGTTCATGGTGTAGAATATAAGTTTGGCCAGGAAATTTAACTTAAGATCTATAAAAAACTACCATGAGGGATTAAGAAAAAAAAAAAACTTCAATGTTAGCTAATCCATCTTCAAGCCAAAGCAATGAAGAACCTCTGTATGAGTAGAACATCAAGTGCTACAGCCCTCAAAGCAACTGTTTTAAAGGTTTAATTTGAGCATAACAATACCACCAAGGATGACATTTGTAGACTGTCACTGATTCTGACCAAAGTTTTAACTAGGTGAGTAATGTGATCTTCCTGAAGTCAGGAAAGAAAAAGCAGAAGGAAGGGCACACCATGAAGCCAAGGACTCACTGTTTCTGTAGTTTTCAACAGTATTGCAAAGTAGATGGAATCAGACATGCCTTAAGAGATATCTCAAGATCAGCTTTACAGGACTTTAAAAACCTCAGTTACAGACATAGCTCAAGCTACTCATCTTGCATCTCAAAATGAAAGGCCTCTTTACCTCTTTCCTATATTTACAATACTTCAAACACTTATTTTTTTTCAATGATTTCAAGCTCCTATTCCCATTTAATCCTGTTAAACAATGTGTTTTTCCATTTAGGATGAAGAAACCCTTTCATCCATGCACGTGTTACAAGCACGTACACCTACATTTTAAGTGTTCAAAGCTTTCCTGTAGTGTTAGATATCTACATCATGCAGTTTATGTGCATTTAGGTAGCACAAAGAAAAGACCAAAAGACCTGCATACCTATACTGCAGTTTGATAGGAATTTACTCGCTTATCTTAATTTGGACTAAAAGCGTGATTGAAATTACATGACTACAGCTCTTCCTAATAGTCTAACAGACAGATTTTTCAGATGTACACAAATGAAAGCAACCCAGCCTTTTCTGGTAACAAAGATATGAAGAGGTATTGTGGAGTCACAGTATGGTTAAATTGGAAGACACTTCTGTAGATCACCTGGTCCAAACCCCAGAAAGGGCACAAGCAGCTCTCAGCCTTTCCTCACAGCAAAGGTACTCCAGTTACTGAAGGCAAGGAATACAAGGAAGGCAATATCCATTGCTCTTCCCTCATCCACCACGCTGGTCATTTCATTGTAAAAGCAAGATGGCCAAATTTGACTTCCCCTTGGTGAATCCACACTGGCTACGGTTGATGATCTTCTTGCCCTTCACCTGCTTAGAAAATGTTTTCCAGGATTAGCTGTCCCATCACATTCCCAGGGACTGAGGTGAGGCTGACCAGCCTGTTGTTCCTTAGGTTCTGCTCCTTGCACATCTTTAAGAAAGAGACATTTACATTTCTCCAGTCTTCAAGCACTTCTTCTAGCTGCCATGACCAAAGAAAGATTACTGCAAGTGCCCTTACAGTGACAACTATCAGCTCCCTCAGCATTCAAAAGGGCACCTTATCAGAGCCTATGGACTTATAGCTCAGTCTGCTTAGTATTCCCTGACTTCATGCTCTCACCATGGCTGCATTTTCCTTGCTCCGTTCTTCCCCTGGTTTCTGAGACCTGCAGTTCCATAGGGCTGTTCTTGCTTGTAACGCTGAGGCAAAGAAGGGATTCAGTACTTTTGCCTTTTCACTATCCTGTGTAACCAAGTCCTCTGTTTCATTCTGCAATGAGCTCACATTTTCCCTAGTCTTCCTCTGTCATTGATGAGTACATCAAAGACTTTGTATAAAAGACTTTGTTGTTGTCTTTGACATCCCCAGGCAGATTCAATTCCATTTCCAATTTAGCTTTCCTAATGTCATCCCTGGATGCTCTGCCAGTGTGTCTGTATTCCTGCCAGGTTACCTGCCTTTGCTTCCACCCACTTTGGGTTTCCTTTTATGTTTGAGTTTGGCCAGGAACTCTTTGTATATCCATGCAGGCCTTCTGGAGTTTTTGGTGGACTTCCTCTTTGCTGGGATGCTCTGCTCCTGAGGTTGGAGTAGGTGATCCCTGAATACTGCAGAATGTTAGCTTCTCTTCCCTCCAGGACCTTATCCTACAGCATGCTACTAAGCAGATACCAAAAAGGCCAAAGCCTACCTCCCTGAAGCCCAGGGCCATGAGCTTGTTTATCACCATCTCTGCTTCCCTAAGGATCTTGAACTCATCCATTTCATGGTCACTACAGCCAAGACTGCCTTTGACCTTCACATTCCCAATCAAACCCTTCCTTGTTGGTAAGACTGAAGTCCAGCAGAGTGAGTCTCTGCACTGGCTTCTCTATTGCTTGGAGAAGGATGTTATCATCAACACATTCCAGGAACTGCTTATGCCCTGCTGTGTTGTCCTAACAGATATCCAGGTAGCTGAAATCCCCCATAAGGCTGCAAACATAAGGCTGCTCCCATCCATCTGCAGAGGACCTCTTCTACTCTCTTCTACTCCCCTAGTCAGAAGACCTGTAGCAGCCCCCCCACTATAATGTCATCTAACCCTGTTCCCTCTTTAAGCCTAACCTATGAACTGTCAGCTCCTCATCCGTCCCCTGGTAGGGCCATACGCTCCAGCTGGTCATTACAGAGCTGGTAACAACACCTCCCTGCCCACCCCCCCCCAGCCTGCCCTTTCTAAAGAATCTATACAACATTTGAGCAGCCACTAGAAATAGCCTATTAAATTAAGTCCCTAATTTTGGGCCCTCTGGCAGAATACATCATGGTTATGCAAGACTGATACGTAGAAATGCAAGTTAAATCAACTGTGAAATTTCAGATTCAAGTCAAGAAAAAGGAAAAGGTTCCTATGCAACTCATCTCACTTCATTCTCATGTGTTACTTTCAACAGGAAGTTTGGTGCATTTGCTCATTCCGTGCAATACACACCAAAGACTGGCGATGCAACTTAGCATTTCTTCAGGAACACTGACATCCCTTGTTTCCCTACACACAAACATGGTTCAATACACTTAACGCTTACTGCACCTGGTTACATGTGCTATTTGTAAAGGTAAAAAAATGTCATTTACAAAAGAGGAAAAACAATTTGTATTTTTACTATAGAAACTTTGCCGGCACTATCTACTCTTTAACATTTAGTTCTGAAGTTACCAAGCCCAACAATTAGTAACAGAATCTACATTTCTCCTAATGTTACTCATCTTAAACAAACAAACAAAAAAACCTTCAGAGAGACTTTGTATGCATAGTCTGTGTTATACCTCTTAACACAGAAGCAGTCAACTGTTTCATACACATTTAACTGTGCAAGAAACCTTCCATGTGGAAAAAAAAAAAAAGCAACCCTAAACTCAGTTATAAATCAGCATAGACGATAACCTTGGCCATCACAGCTGCATCCAAAAAAGCCTTGTCTCTACCAGGATGACTAGTTTTATATCATTAAATTGCACTGGTTCAGAGGAATTTTCACTACAAGAAGCACTTTCCTGACAAAAATAGCCTTTATCAAAAGACAAGCATGACTCCATTTAATTTTCTTTCAGTTTGCTCAACTGTTACAGAAAAAAATCAGCTACTGAGTTGGTTAATGAGGCTGCAATTCTCATCTTGCCTACCAACTTCTCAACCATGGACGCAGTCCAAGGCAAGTGCTATTGCTATGCCAAGTTTCACAGTTTAACTATCTGAATGCAAAAGCAGCTTCTAAAGTCTTCCTCACTTCATGCAGTTCACTTTGTCAGCAATTTTCCAGTCCCTTTTGGAATGGGTGCTCTGGCCAGATTAGGAATAGTAGTTTTGTCAGGAACTCAATTTTGGAATATAACTAAACTCAAAACACATCAAAACAGAAGTTGAATTTATTAATAAACTCACTTCTTTACTACTGTGTGCTTGCAGTATATGCATAGTTTGTTATGAGAAGCATATGGTGTTTTAGAGTTATGACTTTAGTTGTCCCTCTTTTGAAAACACACAGAAAACAGCTTCTAATGCATATTGGGAAGATAGAATCACAGTAGGAAGTCTGACAAGATTTCTGAGCATGCTTCTAGAAATAAAAATAATATCCTTAATTACAATTACAGCAGGTATTCGGATGTTAATATGGAAAATATTTAAACACCTTTCCTAAATCAACTGTGATGTGCAAGGAATAGCATTTACTTCTTACCTTTACCTCGTAAAGGTTTGCTGGTTGGAGATGAATAGTAGACAGAAGGAGAAAGCAAACCCCAAAATCTTGCTCTGCGTTGAAATCTGATAGGTACGTATGAAATTTAATGCTAATGGATGAATAAAAAAAAAAAAGAGGTCCCAGCATTAGTTTTTTGCCATTTGAGGAGGACAAACAAAATGGACGGCACAGAAACAGTGACTCCATTACAAAAGCAGAAGAATATCGTGAAGGTGTACTTGCCACTAGCAGTGCATTACCCATTTATTCCCTATTTAAGTGCAATTGCTATGCACATATATGCAAAAAGCAGTCATTCAGAAGCACAAATACCTGTTAATAGTGTTTTCTTCTGCCGTGACAGCCACAATACCTACTCCCCCTCACAGACGCAGGTTCCCCACCAAAGACCCACCCCCCCCCTTCTAGACCAGATTCCAAGGGACCTTCTCGTCCTTCCTTCCTTACGTGCACCTCTGAGTCACCTGGAGCAGTGTTGCAGGAAACACTTCCTGTAGCTGAACGAGCGCCTCTGTTCCTGCCCCACTGTTTCCATGAGCAGTTAAAAGCTGTTTAGACATCCAGCCTTCTGCACTGCTTTAGACCAGGCATAGATGTTTCTGCAGCACATACGGGAGAAGACTAACCGCAAGAAACCATTCTCAGATACCCTCAAAATATCGAGGTTAAGCACAGATAAGTGAAGGAGTGTTCTGCGTCAAAAGTGGAGAGGTATGACACAAGCACAGAACAAAAGATGCCAAATTCACGAGGCCCAGTTTAAACACGGACAAATCCTTGCCCTTTTTCTGGCTGCCTGTATTTCATTTCTCACTTTACATTTTTGCTTGAGCAAGTCTAAAACAGAATTATTTCATGAAGGCACTCCACAGCTCCAATATTAACAAAAAGCAATGTCAGACATCACCATGAAATCCACAACTGATTTTTATCTACATTAAGGCACTACTGAGCTTCTCATATTGTTACATAGGAACAAAACCCTACAGCCCTCTGTAACTTGTGTGCATTTTCTGTTGACTGTCTAAATCTCAAAATGACAGCTTTTGCTTCAAGACTCACAAAACCACTTTTTTTTTTCCTAGCAAACTTAATTTAGATCCCACAAATGTTAATGTTAGACTATATCCACTGCTTGCCTTGAAGCTAAAGACAAAGCAGGAGGCCTCTTTCACACTTTAAAGCACAGTAGCATGCAGGTACAGCTTGAATATCTGCAGAACTCACTGGTACCACTATCTCATCCTGGCAATTCAGCCCACTGGAAACTGCAGAGAGGTTACAGCTTACCTCTGTCCTGCCTCCTCCTCATATAGCAAAACTCTTCAGTGAATCAATATAACACAACACAAGAAACTAAAGAGAACACACAGGAAAGTAGACTCCAAGTGTTCCACCTGACCACAACTCTACTTTTGAAAAAAAATATGCAACACTACTACTGAAAATATTATGAGAGAGGTGAAAAACTGCTACCAGCGGAGAAGTCATATCTGCATTACTTTTCCCTTTCCACAGCTGGATCTCCTCCTCTCACCCCTTGTTAGTTAGAATGAGGCATTTACCTACAAATTTCCATGAAATTCAAGTAAATGTTAACTTTGTTCATTCATACTGTAAAATAAATCCTGCTAATTTAATTGCTGTCATTAAGATTAAAACTACGGAAGAGCACAAGTAGCCTGACCACAAGAAGGCAGCTCCGTTCCATACCTATACATAAATCTTCTTTAGATCAATCTGTAGTAGTATTTGGATAAACAAACTCATCCTGAGGAGTCTGAAAGGAAATGTACCTAGCATGGACCTACAGAAAGGCTGCTCGGTAAATGCATCAATGAATACATTGAACAGCCTTTCCTACCTTTATTTCGACTGTTTTATAAAGCATTCAAACATTTAAGTTGCCCTATTTCACCAGTACTCAGGTATTAAGTAGTTAAGAAATTGCACTGACGTATTTTATGTTCCAGCAATTGAGCAACTGTCCAGTGCATAAACTCATCTATATCTACTCCATGCTCAGATGAAGATCAGAGAAAGCTCCTGGAGCCCTTTGAGAGCCCACTGTATTATTTTCTAGCTCGAGTCATTTGGTCAACTACTGCAACTGTAGTATAGTACCTAGGTTTTTTTTTTGTTTTTGTTTCCTCTAAAAACAGCAAACCAATATGCTCAGTCCTTATTGCAACATCTGAACAGTTCATCTGGTATACATATCTGTTTGTACGGTTTCTGCTGACCAGCAGTCTCAGGGCTGAACAAGGGAATGAAGAATTGGTGTCAGAAAACACTCCACAAAGCGAAGCCCAGAACCATCTAGAACGATTCTCACCGATCTCAGGCCGGTGCACTCACAACTGCAGAGTATTGCAGAGCCACTCACACTCCTTGTACTCTTCCAGACTTCCTAATAGGAAGTTACAGCTTTTTCCAAACCCCCATATGTCCAGGCTTACTATGACTATCAGATCAAGTGAAAACCCCTGTTGCTTAACTACAGGAGTACCACAAAGCACAGTGGCTCAAACAGAACAGAAAACAGTGCAGCACATTGTAAACTCCATCTGGAGAGCTTACTCTTGTTCCCAATTGTGTTTTCAAATGTACTGAAGAAAGATGTTCCCATTACAATTCCTGCTTTTATATAGTTACAGCTGCTACAACTCCACAGATATTTTGCCAGCAAAATCAGATTTGGAACACAAGCTACTTGAAAACTTGATGCACTTTTAGAATTTCAAAGTAAGTTCAAAAAACCATGCATTTCTTAAGATTTCTGTAATTAGCAGTTAGTAAGTATTTCACAATTTTAGAACTGAAGAGCCACGCTCTACAGAACACAGGCTACTAAAGCCAAGTGTTTCACTGAGGTCACCTTTCCAAGATACACTTTTTACAAAGCTGTGTGTCAAGAAGTCTGGGCTAAACAGCAAGAATTCCCAAATGCAGAGAAAACCAGCAATTAGGTGTTTTCTAACTGAAGTCTCTGTCAAGTTTAGCACCATAGGTAGTTGCTCAGTAACAAAATATTAGATGCTAGGTGTCCCTACAAATCAACAGCAATACATAACAGGCAAAAGCAGCTTGCTCAGTGTTTGGTACTTTCTCGATCTTCAGCAGTAATCAGTAAAGAAGCCTGCCTCTCCACGCTATTTTGCCATCAGAAACTCAGGATGGTTTTTAAATTTCAACAAGGATTAGACAACAAAACATCTTGATCTGGCCCACAGGTTGTAGTAGCTTTTAGCTATGAATTCTAGCGCTGTTATAGCAGCTTCTCCAGACTAATCCTCCTAAGTGAAATTAGGTAGATTTACACAGACAAGAGATCAAAAAGCATGCAGTTGCTTCCTTCAGAATTGGAACTACAGACGTCAAAACCCAAAGCACCGTCAGCTAATCCTGCTGGATAGCATTGTGATTTTTTCAATTGATTTGGGGGCTGTCAGGACAAGAAAGCTCTGTGCACAAAGGCAATGTTCTCTCACTTTTAAACTCCTAGCAGTAGCTGGTAGCATTCACTGCCCTCTGTTGATACCAGCATCTATTAGAAAAGCATTAGAGCAAAAGCAAAGATGGCTTTAAAGCAGGATTGAAATGTATATTCATCACAAATTGAATTTATCCATTAGGTAGCATTCTGTTTTATTGCTATGAAGAACCTCAGTGGCAACAAATATAATCAAAAGTCATTACGCTGCAGAACTGCAAGGGTTTTACCTATCAAAGCAGCATTTCAACATTTCTGCTACTGGGAAGGAGCTTATGCTTGCATCCTTGTACTATTTTTACCTGCAAAGTCCACCTCTCCAATGGCACTGACTTATTTTAAGGAACACAAAAAGCTTAAGTATTCGTTGCGCTTTTTAAAAAAGACAATGCTAGATCATACGTCATCTATTTCCTACTTAGTCCCTAAATAAAGATATCTTAGCTCTGTCCTTCCCAAAAATCTAGCTTAGCTTTACAAAGGGTTTAATTGGATTGAGTCTGGGGCTTTAGCGTAGTCGGTACGCAGCCACCCAGAAACCTGTGAAATAACGCAAAAGATTTTTGCCTTTTTTTTTTTTTTAAGAGCATATACTCCAAATCAAGTTAACAGCTGCTTAGAACAATTTAAACTCACTACACCTGGATACCTCAGCTCAAGAGCAGAAGTGCAAGATTTATAAAGAGGCAAAACATATATGAACAACAACAAAAAAAAACACTAATGAAAGGACCAACACCTCTCACAGCAGAACAGCATTTAAAACAAGCCAGGGAAATGAATGACAATTTATGTTCACCTTACTATGGGAAAGTTAAAATAAATTTATACACAGAAATCTCATATTAGCATAACTAAGCCAATAAAAAAGAAGAGATTTACGCAAATATGACTGTATTGAAGAGGCTTCAGATGCTAAGACTGAAGCAATTAGTCTCCACTGCATACAGAAAGGATAAACCACTCCGCCAGAATAAAAACGCACAAAATTAATACCTCCATTTCTGAGAAAAAACATTAGTTCAGGTAGAGCCATAAGGCATTTCAAAGTGGCACTAACGCTACACTTTGCCAAATCTTAGGAAGTACAGTAAAATTCCTCAGCGGTTTCAAGGTCATTTGTGTGTGCCTACAGTCACAAATGCTCTCAATATTTCACTGTGAAGACTCCAAACATCTACATTTCCAATTACATCTCATCCCTTCTTTTCCAATTAAATCTCGCCCCTTCTTAAAGCAGTACGCACAACTACCAATTCTGCATTTACAAAGAAAATGACTTATGAGCACAATAAGGCAGATTCAAAGTCTATGCTTCAGCCATCACCCCCAGCACAGCTTTTCCAAAAGGTGAGGGAAGGAAGACAGGACTAGAACTGAACAAATACCACTTCTAGATGCAGAATGCACAGCGTTAAAAGGAAAAACGCAGAACTGAAGCCCTAGGTAACAGCCCGCTGTCCAGCAGAACATATTCCCATTTACTGGGGTATTTTATCAACTCTGCCAGCGCAATTTAACATTCACCATCCAGGCAGAGATAGACAAAGTCGAAGGGCATCAAACTGGCTGCTTTTCAGTATAAAAGCCTGGAACCCCTTACCTTTAAGAGAAGCACATACATGCTGCAAGCCTCTCAATTCATTTGGTACTGCTACTTCAGCAAATGTCACTTGTTAGGACAAGCAGACACGCAAGTCCTATGCGGCTGCTAAATCGCAGCACCAAAGTTGTCTCCCAAAGCCCCACGAACGTTAACACATTTTTAGCGCTCTGAACTCAATCACACCCAGCTACGACCACCACTTTTCCCCCCACACCACGAGAAATAAGATCAAATTTCCATCCCTCGCCCAAACGCGCTACACCCGCACCTAACCCGCCGTGCACCAACGCGGGTGGCACCCGTCGAGGAGCTCTTGGGGCGACACAGGCATGCTGCAGCACCCAAGGAAGGGCAGGGCGACCCACAGAGCCCCCTCCCCAGCACCCAAAGGCGCTTCCCTGCCCGGCATGGGCTGCATGGGAGCGGCGCTCAGTGCCGAGGGTGGGAGAAAAGTCACCGGGAGACGCTGCGGGCGAGACAAAGGGGGTTGCTCCACAATGCCCTGCCAGGAGAGCAGGTGCCAAAACCCGGCCAATTAGCACCACGTGGGAGGCGGGGGGGATGAGGGGGAGAGAAGAGAAGGCGTTCAAAAAAAAATAAAAAATAAAAAATAAATAAAATAAAATAATGAAATAAAAAAAAAATCTGCATGGTCGCACAAAACCCGACGGAGCCCGTCTAGGAGGAGGCGGGGAGGGGGGGTGGGGGGGTGAACGAGGGAGAGACGGACGGACAGACGGACACCGCCCGCAGCGGTCCGCCGCTGTCAACGCCACGCTGCAAAATACCTTGGAGTTTGCAAGTTGCCAAGTGCAGCGCTCCAACACTGCCGAAAAGCCACAGGTTACCTACGACGACAGGGCAGGATGAAAAGCCTCCGCACGCTCCTCGCTTTTACCCTCCCCTCCAACAACACCCGCTGCGACCACCCGCCCCCTCGAGCCCCCCCTCCCCCTCAGCCCCTCCTCCCTCCCCAAAACCGATATCCCCCCCCCCCAATTCCCCGACGGCCTCCTCCCCATTCCTTTCGCCTCCCCTCCAACCTCCCCCCCCCAATTCCCCGACGGCCGGTCCCGCAGGGCGCGGATGCTCCCTACGACGACCCCCCGAGGGGGCTTTTTTTTTTTGGGGGTGGGTGTCTGCGCGGCGCCCCCCTCACCCGCTGGCTTTGGAGGTGCCGGTGCCGCCGCCCCCACCCTCCCTCCCACTCTCCCGGCCAGTACCACCCCGCCGAAAGGAGAGGACGCGGAAGGTGCCGGGCTGATAAAGGCTCCCACCGCCCGCCCCCGCCTGAGTGACACCGCCGGCGGCCACTCAAAGAGCCCCGCGACCACGGGGCCGCGCCCCCGGCACCGGCCGGAGACCCCCGCCCAGCCCCGGGCACGTTCCCCCGTCGCCCCGGAGGGGGCGGACCCCGGGCACCTGCGGGCACAGCGAGGCCGCGGGGGGCACCGGGGGGCAGCGGCCGTGCCCGTTCGCTGCCGGGGTCCGACGGCAGGGCACGGTGCCCTCCGGGGAAAGGTGCCCACCGAGCGCCGCCGGCCGCCCCCTCGGGCAAAGCCCCGGCCCCGGCTGCGTCCCGTGTCCCCCTCCACTCCCTCCCCGGCTGCTTCGTCGTGCAAATCCCTTCCCCGCAATTAACAATAATTTGTTAATTAGCCGCGGAGCCCGGTTCCGCCAACCGGTCCTCGGGAACGCCGGGCGAGCACGTCCCGCGATCCGCGTGCCCCGGCTGTGCAGCTCCCCTATTAATTCTTTTCATATGGGAAATAGGTGGGCACGGAGCGACGTGCCGGGCATAAATTAAGCAACAATGGCAGCGATCGGGTCTGGTCCCCACCGGGAGCGCACGGGAGCCGCGGGGACAGCGCCTGCCCGCCGCCGCCTCCCCCTGCCCGCACCGCGCCGTCGGGGGAGCAGAGGGCGAGAGGTGGTGGGGGGGGGGGGAGGGAGGGATCCCGAGACCGGGACGCCCCGTCCGGGGGGCTCCGGCGGCTGCAAACTTCCCCGAGCTCAGCGGAGAGGGATCCCCGCCGCCCCGGGAGGGCGAGGGACGGGAGCGGGGGGGCTCCGCCGGCGCGCAAAGTGCGCGCACAGCCCCGCCTGCAGCCTACGCGCAGCGCCGCCGAACAAAGGGGCGCGCCCCCCGCCCGCAGCGGGCTCACCATCGGCTGGGGGGAGGCACCATACCCCCCCCCCGTCCATCCATCCATCCCTCCCTCCCTCCATCCCTCTGTCCCCCGACGGTCGGCGATTTCTCCCCTCCGAGGGCTCGCCGCTTTCTCTGCGCACCCGCGGGCGCTGCGCGCTCCGGGTCCGCGGTTAATGCAATTAGGCGGAGGGGGTGTGTGTGTGATTATGTGTGAGCGTGTGTGTGTGTGGGGGGGGGGGGGTGTCTTATCCCGGCTAATCCCCAAAAGCAGGTTTATCTCCTCAAAGCGATCCGCCTCCCGGCGCCCGCGCCGCGTGGGTCCGTCCCTTCGGATGCTCCCGGCGCGGAGCCCGACAGGGGGTACGGGGAGGAGGGGGGGGTTAAGTTTTGGAGCCGTCGGGTGCGCGCACACCTCCCCGCGCGGCCCCGTCCCGCGTGTGCTCGGAGCCGCGAGCGGGGGGCGTGCAGGGGTTGGGGGGGGGAGAAAGGGGGGGGTGCGCGCAGCGCACCTCGGGGGTGCCCGCGGCACGCACGGGGTGACGGAAAGAATGGAGCCACAACTTACCTTCCTGTTCTCTGCTTTAAAAAAAAAAATAGGAAAAAAAGAAAAAAAGAAGGAAAAAAAAAAAAGTAACGGTGCGGTTCTCCCGGTAAAGAAGCGGTTCTCTGGAGAACAACACGCAAGAGATAAATTGCGGGTAGTTCTGAAAGGATGCAGGAAAAAAAAAAAAAAAAAAAAAAAAGAATAAAAAAAAAAAATCCAAACAATCCTCTCCCTCCCTCCCCCAACAGTCCGACACTGGGGAAAAAAAAAAAAAAAAAATGTAAAATTAAAAATAAGAAAAAAAAAAAAAAAAAGGAGGGGGGAGAGAGAACTGAAACGGAGCGCGAGTGACAGGACGATCCTCCTTCCGCGACCCGACGGAACAACACACACACAAAAAAAAAAAAAAAAAAAAAAGAAGGAGAAGGGGGAGGGAATGGAGGGAGGGAGGGATGGAGGGATGGAGAGCTGCGGGAACAAAGAGCCGAGGGCGCTCGGCGGAGCCGGGCTCCTTCCTTCTTTTCCTTCTTTTCCTTCTTTTCCTTCCTTCCTTCCTTCCCCCCTCCCTTTCCTAGCGGCTGCCGGCCGGGCTCCGCTGCTGCATGGCGGGGCGGCGGGGGGCCGAGCCGAGCCGTGCCGAGCCGTGCCCGCCCCGCGGCTTTATAGCAGCCCCGCCGCCCGGCTCCCTGCCCGCCGCCGACACGGGGCTGCGTGCGGTGCGCGTGCCCGCGCACGGCGGCGCGCACCGAGAGGGGTGGGGGGTGGGGGCGCGCGCGCGCTCCCGCTTCTTCTTCTTCTTCTTCTCCCACCGCCGCCGCCGCCGCCCCCCACCCCCCCAAGCCGCGCGTGCCGGCGCACGGCGCGCTGCCATTGGCCCCGCCGGCTGGGCCCGCCCCCCGGGGAAGGGGAGTAGCGCGATTGGCCGCGCGGCACGCCACTCCGCTGGGAGGAGGGAGGGAGGGAGGGGAGTGGGCGGGGGACTGCGGTGGGAGGGGAGGGGAGGGGGCGCGGTGGGGGAGATGCTGCTGTCCCTGTCCCTGTCCGTATCCATACAGCCATCCGTATCCGTATCGCTATCCACACCCCTGTCTGTATCCCCATCTCCATCACTTTTCCTTTCCCGTTTCCTTTCCCTTTTCCCTTTTCTCTGTCCCCTTTCCCCTTTACCCTTTCCCCAATCCCTGTTCCTATCCCTATCCCTTTCCCTTTCCCTTTCCCTATCCCTATCCCTATCCCTATCCCTATCCCTATCCCTATCCCTATCCCTATCCCTATCCCTATCCCTATCCCTATCCCTATCCCTATCACAATCCATATCCATATCCATATCTCTTTACCCCTTCCCCTCCCCCTTTTCCCTTTCCCCTTTCCTCACCCTTTCCCCTTTGTTTATCCTTTTCTCTATTCCTTCCCTTATCCCAATCACTATCCCTATTCATTGTCCTTCCCTTTTCCCTTTTCCCTTTTCCCTTTTCCCTTTTCCCTTTTCCCTTTTCCCTTTTCCCTTTTCCCTTTTCTTTTCCCCTTTCACCTTCCCCTACTGCCATCCCCATCCCTATCCCCGTCCCTATCCCGTCCTTATCCCTATCCCCGTCCCCATCCCTATCCCCGTCCCCATCCCTATCCCCGTCCCCCTCCCCGTCCCTATCCCTATCCCTATCCCTATCCCTATCCCTATCCCTATCCCTATCCCTATCCCTATCCCTATCCCTATCCCTATCCCTATCCCTATCCCTATCCCTATCCCTATTCCCGTCCCTATCTCCATCCCCACCCCTGCCCCTGCCCCTATATCCCTGCCCCTGTCCGTGTCCCCGTCCCGGTCCCCTTCCCCCGGTGCCGTTCCTCCTGCCCGCCCGCGAAGTTTCCGTCGCGGCCCCGGGGCTGCTGCTGAGATTTGCCCGCCCGGGGCTCGGCATCGAGGGCGATTTGTGGAAACAAACCTTCAGGGTGGAAGGGAGGGAGGGAGGGAGGCTGGGGGGAAGGGAAGGGAAAGAAGGGAAGGGAAGAACGAGAGGAAAAAGGAAAGAGGAAGGAAAGGAGACAGGAAGGAAGGAGAAAAAAAATCTGCTTTTTGCTCGTTACGTGCTTCCTACGGCTCCTGCACAGAAGTTGTGCTCGCAGAGAGATCCCTGCTGCACGGAAGGAAACAGCTCCGCGTGGCGCTCGGGGACCTGCCCTCCATCCCTCACACCCCGTGCCCTTCACTGCACTTGCTCGTCATTCCTTTCCAGGACCCGTAAGGCTTCCTGGACGTGGGTTGCTTTTTTCCCGGGACAGACAAGGCGAGCTCTCGCACATTCAGAAGGTTCTGGCATCCCCGTGTAGCAGACAGGAGCATGCGACTCCAAACCGAGCCATCAAGTGGTGCTCCTTGGGAGCGTCCTTGAGTGCTTATGAGTGATTTACACACCGAAAGGGAAAAGAAAAAATGTTCGCCTATCTTGTGCTCCCTGCAACCCTCGCACCCCACCCTTGTGACAGCAGCTGCGTGTTACACCGGGCCCGCTCCTATTTTCCTCCTGCAGAACCGACCGGCCTTTGGGGCGGAGGAAAAGGGGGGATCCCCCCCTGCTGAGGAGGGTCCGGGGAGTCCCGTCCCCTCCTTTTCCCTCCCCAGGCACCGTGAGATGCGCCCCCAGCAGCCCGTGTCGGGGCTCGGGAAGGTGCCCCCGGGTGTAGGTGATTTGTGCCTGGCGCTGATTTGTTTCTAATTATGGCGGCGCTTACCCTTTGATGCAGTGATAACCGCGATTAGCGACGGGCTTGCCCCTGTGCTTTATGCTGCGGGTGCGTATGTCACCGATCTTGTGCACATCTTCAAAAAAAAAAAAAAAAGGCATTTGTCGCATTTGTCTCTTCTAGGCCGAATTTTGAGGCATGGGTTAGAGACCAGGGGGAAAACATCTGTAACACTAGTGCACTGAGCTGTCGTTACTGGCTTTAAGTGCCGGATGCTTTCCCACCTGGTTCAGTCCAGTGCTGAGCGGTTCCAAGCAAATGGCTGAGTGCCTTAGCAGAAAGTCAGCATTGTTTCAGAAGAGAAGGAAGGAAGGAAGGAAGGAAGGAAGGAAGGAAGGAAGGAAGGAAGGAAGGAAGGAAGGAAGGAAGGAAGGAAGGAAGGAAGGAAGGAAGGAAGGAAGGAAGGAAGGAAGGAAGGAAGGAAAGAGAAAAGAAAAGGAAAGAAGGAGAAAAAGAAAAGAAAAGAAAAGAAAAGAAAAGAAAAGAAAAGAAAAGAAAAGAAAAGAAAAGAAAAGAAAAGAAAAGAAAAGAAAAGAAAAGAAAAGAAAAGAAAAGAAAAGAAAAGAAAAGAAAAGAAAAAGGGAAAGAAAAGTGAAAAAAAAAAAAGGGAAAGAAAAGAAAAAGGAAAAGAGAAAAAAAAAAGAAAAGGAAAAGGGAAAAAAATAAAAGAAAAGAAGAAAAAAGACCCTCTGGAATTCCTAAGTAGTTCACTGACTGCCGCCCCCTCGTCCTCCATCCTCTTCCCTTCCCCCTTTCCCCTGCTCCCCCCCCCTACTTTCCCAATAAATAAATAAATAATCGTAGAAACAAGCAGCTGTTCTCAGGACTTGGTTCAATGAGTAAGCCAAAAGCGAAGCCAGAAGTGTGGGGGTTTTGTTCTGAACTTTCAGGAAATTAAAGGACTCTACTCTCAGCAGCTTCGCTGTCGGGTCTGGTTCTCAAGGATCCGACTGTATCTCTCACTATTCCCCAAAAAGGGAACAATTCTCCGTCTGTAATTAGTGACCAGCTTTTAGTGCAAATGCAAAAAAAAATCTGCATTTTCTTTCGAGGCATAATACCTGTACCGACAACGCACTCATGTTTGTGGGTATAGAGTGCTAAGGCGAAATTAGGCAGAAAAGAGCTACTAAAGTGAATTCCCTTGTCACTGGCCATTCCCCTCCTTGGTGCCTTTTCAGAGTCCTTTGATGTCGGCAGCGGCAGCAGAAGGAAAGCGAAACTCTCGCCTCTCCCATGGGGACACATTTTTATTTATTTATTTATTTTTTCTTTCAGAGTAAGTTGCCCCTTTGCTTAACACGCCTTGGAAAGAAACGCTTACGACCCACGTTAGCTGGCTGACTGGGCATCGCCCGAAGCTAGGATACGTGCTGCTTATGAAACGCTCCTCGCACACGGGAGAGCTGCACATTCACATCTCCCGTGCTGTTTGCTCGGGCGTGTTGAGCCCCCCCGGGCCGGGGCTGGGAGGTGAGGAAAGCGGCAGCTGCAGCGCGCTGCGGGAAGCGGCTGGCAGGGAAAAATAAATTAATAAAGGGGGGAAAAAAAAAAAAAGAGAGAGAGAGAGAGAAAAGAGAGAGAGAGAGAGAAAGAAAAGAAAAAAAAAAAAGAAAGAAAAAAAAAAAGGAAAAAAAAAAAAGAGGAAAAAAAAAAAGATAAGGAAAGAAGACAGCCGGGAGGGGTCAGCACCGCGGCTCCATCAGCACCACGGACAGCGGCGCGCCCCGACGGTGCGGCCCGGCACGGCTGGGCCCCGGGTGGCCCCCCCGAGCATCTTGTCCCCGGGGGTCCCCATGTGTGCCTCGCCCCCCCGGAAAGGTACTGCTGCAGTGGGCTTGGTCCCTCTGTAAAGACCAAACGGTCGCCTGGAGACTGTGCTTCCGTGGAGGTTTGCGAATTTCCCCCCCCCCAGTTTTTTTTTTTTCTTCTTTTTTTTTTTCTTTTTTTTTTCTATATTCTTTTTCTTCTTTTTCTTCTTCTTCTTCTTCTTCTTCTTCTTCTTCTTCTTCTTCTTCTTCTTCTTCTTCTTCTTCTTCTTCTGCTTCTGCTTCTTCTTCTGCTTCTCTCTTCTTCTCTGCTACTCTCTTCTTCTCTGCTTCTCTCTTCTTCTCTGCTTCTCTCTTTTTCTTTCATTTTCTCTTTCTTTTTCTTTTCTTTCTCTTTTACCCAATCCTATCTCTGGCCAAAAGATATGATAGGGCCACTGAAGGGACCTAGCATTCATACGCAAGGATGGGGGGGGGGAGGGGAGGGGGGAATGCATAACTTTTTTAGATCAAAGCTTAAAAGGTACCCTAAAACTCAGTTGCACACAAAGTAATCACACCTACAGGGATTTCTACAGGCAATTGTGGAACCTTGATTCAGACAAGTATAATACCAAAAGAAGTTTTTGTTTCATTTTGTTTTGTTTTGTTTTGTTTTTTTAACAAAATTACTGTATCATTGCTTGTTTCCTACTGTGACTGGGCAAGAGGTAAGTTTCTGCTGCACCACAGCTTAGACTTTTTTTTTTTTCTTTGAGGATTTGTATTTTCAGTGATGTGTAATGCACATTTAATTGTAAAATAATAAGACTGTGTCGACTGCCAGTCAATCGCTTCCATCGACCTCTTTTGTGCTTGGATCAAACGCTTGCACAACAGAGAAAGTGACAGCATCATGGCACAGTGACAAAGCTGTAGTTTGCACCGAAAGACGACCGAGGCCCAGAGAGACACTGCAGCTACAGAAACAGCTGTCTTATCAGCACACTGCAGAGATGGAGATGGCTCAAGAGGTCCTCAGCAGATAATCACTTGAATAGGTTTGCAATGCGCCAAACTTCACGCTTGATAAGACCAGCCCAGTGTAGAGAGCAGCAGAGATCCAGCTCCATTCTATTTTATCTGTGCTGTAAATTAAGAAATTGAAATTCAGGTGGCACAGCCAGCGTGCTGCTGATAATCCACTGAAATAAACTGTCATTAGGATGTTTTCAGCAAAGAGAAATAGGTTTCTCTTACTGGGTGCTGCTTTAATAAAAACACCTTAACACCCCCATCCCTAATCACTGTCCTAGCAGTACCTGAGCTGGGGTGGGTTCCTCATCTGTTTCACAGTTGTGACACATCTGTGACTCACAGAACAAACTGTCCAGAGGACAAAAAGCTTCCATGCTGATCAACTCTCCATTTCCTCTGCAGGAGAAGGAACTGCACTGTGATTTTTAATAAACAGTCAAGCTTGCATTAAAGCACATAAGCTCAATTCTGTAAAAGGCAATAAAAGCGTGTGTTTTTGCGCACAGATAAATAACCACAGAAACTCATTGCTGATGTAAAAAGGATACATAATGACCTTTAGACTTATTTGCTTGACAAAACGTAAGCCAAAGTGCATGCTGAGACATTTTATAGGAGCAGAAAATCTGGTTTCAAACTGTGTGTTTTGATTGACTAATGGCAGCAAATTAGAATAGTGTAGCTCTGCCTTGATTCAGCAGAAATACTTATTTTAGACTGAGTTTAGTTTACCTTTGATCTGTTTTTCTGAAGAAAGCTTTTTGGAAAATGCAATTGAAAGGAACATAGATGGAGCATATAGCCTGAGGTCAGCCAGCACTGTTTTGTAAAGGAAGGATAGCTACATTTGCTTTACTCCTTGTGACTGATTCCTAAAGAGCCAGAGTAACCATATAGGTTTATAAGCCATTATGTTATCTAATTTTGGCCATTAGAGCTAACTATCCATCTTCTTTGGGTAATAATATAAGACAAGGTAAGCTTTATTTCTTAACAAAAGACAAGTTGCTGGATACTTATGCCAAGAGGAACTTGAAACCTCAACAGAGACATTAAGGCTCATCACTCAGACTTGTTAAATGGAGGGCAAAGAGGTGAAACCAGCTCTATCCTCCTGATAATCTAACCACATACATTTGGCCTTAGCCTGTCAATTAAACATGTCTGACACAGGGAGCTATCAAGGAAGAAGAGGAAGAGGAGTAATAAAGACCCAGGAGATGACTCATGTCTTTCATGTTTTAAGATCGAAAGCTTTCCCAGAGTCAAGGGGAAAGGCAGAACCCAGGCAGGGTGGGAAGAAAGGCATCTTTGACACTTGCAGTTTGCTGGTAACACCTGTCCCTAAAATTCAGGGGCCTTTCTAACAGTGTAGCAGAGATCAAAACTGCAAGATGACTGAGAGAGAGCAGAAGGCAGGTATGGGCAAGGTCAAACTCATACAGTGGACTCTGCAGTTTTAACATGTGACTATTAATTTCTGTTGTGAAAGCTAAAAACATTTTTATTTTTTTTATTGTTCTTCAGGTGCATTTCAGTACTTCACAAGTAGGTAAGTGCTTTAATGAAGGTGACAATTCAGAGACAGAACTCTACAATTTATCCTTGCTGCTGCTAATATTTGGGGTCATGTATTCAGGGCCTGAAACCATCCCCATCTGTGACACGCTGTGTAGACACAAGGAGAAATAAACCTCATGTAAATGAGACAATCAAAAGCAAAAATGTAATCAATATTTTTAATGTTGTTTGTTATTAATTTTTTTTTTTTAAGTTCTCCAGTGAATCATCTGAAATGCTGTTAATTCAGTTAGATTACACTTCCACCATAACAAGTTTCTCCAGCAAAGAGATGTACAGTTATAAAGTTGCTATAATTCGTATGTCCTGTCATGGTATTAAAGTTACAGGAATATTGGCTTAAAAGATAGATTTTACTTTTTCAGAAGCATGTATTTGTTTTCATTTCTCAAGGGAAGAGCATATATTATACAAATACAGCTTTTTTAGTCTGCCACCATATTTCCTGTTGACAGCATAGTGGAGTAAAGTAGAGGCTGTTGCCGCTATTATTTTATTGAAAAAGTCCCCATAAATGGGGACAATATGTCATCAGATCATGTTCAGATAACTTGATTGCATGCACAGAAGATAGTTTTTTGTTTGTTTGTTTGTTTGTTTTTTTGCCTTGTAGAGCAATCCTTAAATACATTCCACATAATTTAAAATATCAGCTTGATTTTTTATTATTATTTTTTTTTTTAGTTAAGATAATAAGAAAACAGCTGCCAATTATATTTCATCTGAGCTGCACACAGTGTTCTGTTCTAACATGTATGGATAAAGGTTTTGAAGGTGTATGAAAGTAACATATTTTTCTCCTCCTTCAAACAGAGTTCATCTTTTTTTAACACACACCTACTCTAATGGCTGAGTGGTGAGGAGTGGATGAGTAGCTACACATACTGGAGAAGGGATATTAAAAATGCTTTTTCTCAGCATTATGTTAAAGGTCTTCTTTTCCAAATATACTTCTTCCTGCCTGTAACATAATTTCACTGAGTTCATTACACTTCAGTTTTATATAATATATACATATAAATTATATATATATATTATATATATATTTATTATGATCAGTTTATCAGACAGTGGCTGAATATTCAAAGGCAGTAGAATTAGGCTTTGCTGATTACTCATTGCAAATATTCACTATGAAGATACAATCTCACTTCCAAAAAGCATTTCCCTTATCTTACTTACACTGATTATCAAGATTTTACTTCTAAGGATCAGGCTGAAAATAATCTAAATAACCATTATTTCTTCTATTTAATGTCAGAGGTACTCACTTGTGGATGACTTAATTGTTTTTCACTGGTGCTGGCCTAGTTTTCTTTTCTTAAAATGCTGGAGGTTTTGTTTCTTCTGCTTATACAACTCTGTTTCTCGCATCAGAAGTACTATGCACAGCTCTCTGATACTTTGATTCTGCTGGAGATGAGTCATCAGCAGAAACCAGATCGTAAATGATCATGTAGCTGCAAATATCTAAAAGGTTATTCCAACTAACAGTAACGTACAGAGCTGTAATATGATTTATTGGAATAAAATATGTGATAAAATTACAGCCAATTATTCTGATGATAACATGGATATTTACTCATTGCTGAAAATTTTTCTGTATATCTGTTCATTAGCTAATATATATATACACACACCTCAGAATGGATTCAAAGGTACTGTTTCTTTTCCTAAATGCAGATTCAGAAAAAGTACACCATTCAGATGTATGTCAACATGCCAAAACACACTGCTTATTAATTCAAAAGAAACCCCTAAAATTATAGCAATAAGGAAGAGTCAACACAGATCTGCCAGGAACAAATTGTCAGGCAAAACCTATTTGCTCATACATGCATGGCATATTGCATAAGACAGAGAAGTAGTATAAGTTGATTTGTAAAAATATTGTGTTGCCAACCTCCACTACATTCTCATGGGATAATGAGGAAAGAGTGCTAATTAAACTACATTAAAAAGCAGTATATCTGGAACATTTTTAGTTGTAGTTCATTGACAAAATGAACGGACATATCAAATAAGTTTTTACCGGAGTGTGTCTTTTTAAGGCAAAGCTAGTACTTCTGTCCATGTTTTGGAAGATGAAACACATTGCTTGCATATGAAAATGGTGGACTGCAGGAGGCAGAAGGGTTATAAACATTTGGCAGGTAAGTGCTGAGTATAAAATGCTGTTTTCAAAACTGAGAGATTTAGCAGCAAGATAAAGACAAGCAAGTCACTGTGATTTTTAGGAAATATAAGCAATATGAAAATAAATAAATAAATAAAGAATAACATCAGTACTGAAGAAGAGGATGCATGATACTGCCCTACCACACCGAAAGAGTCAAAGGAATATGCAGCTGGAAAAAAATAATAATAAAAAAAATATTCATACTGAGATGTATGAAGGAGAGTGTGAACTGAGAAGACATACATGAATACATTTCCTGTTGGGCACTGATGAGCCCAAAACCAAACCAACCCGTGTTTAAGAAAGTTGTAGAGAGACCTCAAAATGGTGTTTAAAAGTAAAGATTTCAGAAAACATAACCTATGCAGACATTTTAGCAGCAATTTTTTTTTTTACAGATAGAAATAATGGCATAGCATATATGAAATTGTTTTGGGGAGTTTTACAATTGGCAGATAATGTTCAAAGAGTCTTACTTTACATGACTTGAAAAAAATTAAAAAAAAAAAAAAAGAAAAAAAAAAAGAAGGAAATGGCTTAATCCACAACACATAAACTTCAGATTAACAACTGGGAAACATTTTGTAAGGGCAGTTAAGTGCTGGCCCATGTTGCTTCTGTATGTTGCTGAGGTTCAAAGTTCCTCAGAGAGCTAGGACAGAAGCTCCTGAAGCTCCTTAGGGGTCTACACCATTCCCCACCACCAAAATTACTGGATTTATAAATGACAATTTTTTTTTTTTTTCTTTCTTAATAGGAAAAAAATAGAAAAAAAGCTGTAAAGTACTAAACAAATTCTCTACACAATTATCCTCTTTGTCAAGCACTGAAACTAGACAAATACAAGTCCAATGAAAAAAGCTATTTGCATTCTAACATTTCTTCTAAATGAATTCAAAGACTCATTGTGTTTTTTGATCTCCTGCACTTCTATCTTCAAAGTGCCTTACAGTATTCAACTGTTGATTTTTAATGATTTCTTGGTCCAAACTCGAGGCATGCCTACTAGCTGCAGACTATCTGCATTCTGAAATGTCATGCACCTTTTCATAATTCCCATTTGGCACTTAGAAGTTGTGACATATTAACTTACTAATGAAAACTTAGAGCTGAAACTACTGGATCAGTAGCATAAATGTACATGCCTATGCAATTCAGTCTCTATGAGAGGGAAAAAAATTGCATTTTAGATGGCACAGATTCAATTCTAATGGTCTAGAAATAGGTCCTAATGATGGAAATGGGTTTTCTGCAGAACTGTCTTCATAGTGTGGAACCTCTGCTCAGTTTTCTTTCCAAATGTTTCCACAGCCATGGATGAGTCATTTGCCACATCCTTCACATGAAATATGAGATACATTATGAGACCTACAGCTGATGTAAGTCATGTGATATTTAACACAAATCAGAAAGTGAATTCACATCATGTTTCAAGTAGATGTAAAATATCTTTCTTGATACACAAATCTGTGTTCCACCCCTAAGACCTGCCTGCCTTAAGTTACCATTAACTATATAGAGGCTGCGTTGACAGTGAATAAAGAGCTAGAATTAACCTTTTTGGATGACTGGATAGTGCCTTTTAGTTTCTGAAAGCATGTCCCCCAAGACATGAGATGTGATCCATGTTCGTAAAAGATGAAAGCAAGAAAAATACCTAAGGCACAATTACTAAAAATCATGTAAAAAGGCTTATTTAAAATTTCTATTCACAGCCCTTTTCCTCTTTTTATCCTACATCACAAATCTCAAAATTGACAAAACCTATACTAGATGTATTTACTCCAGCTGGCACTTCATCAGTGCTCTGAGCTGCTGCAGAAAGACAAAAGATACTAGGTTACTCTACAAATACTAGGTTACTCTGCAAATAATTATTTAATACTTCTTGGCTAAACTTCCTCCTTAATCCTTGTATAATATCCCTATTCCTGTCATGGAGCATTCAGAACAAGAGTATAATAATTAATTGTGAAAGTTATATCCATTCTCTGACTTTTCATCACACAGATGTGTTCTACCTATTTGCCTTCAGATGGGTTAGTTCAGTTAGTTCTCCCAGTATTTCTTCTATGTATTCAAATTCCTCTTTTACTTTAGCATGTTCAAACAGGATAACACTCTGCTGGATTCTCCTATTTTGACTTAGTGGCTTAGATCTGAAAAGCCTACTATGCAACAGCTATGCAAATGAGCATTTTGTGTCACGCAAATGCATTGTGTAATGTGATGTTCCACAGTCACTTGTTCTGCATCATTTTCTATTTGTAATAATTGGGTTTTCCATGTCTGACATGGAAGACTAACAGAGAGGTGAACTATTTTTAGCTTGTACTTGTGTAGAATCACCAGAGCTTCAATAGCGTGTGCATCTTAAGTAGATCAATATTTAAAGGCATATTTGGATGAAGCAGGTTTATTAGCAATGTGTGAAGAAGGCATTTTAGCCTGAAGTTATTTCAGTTGAGAGAGACTTCACCTGAGAGAGAAATCAGCAAGGACTAGAGACTCTGTCTGAGAATGTAAGGAGGAAAATAACAAATTTAAAGTTAAAGCCTTTTGTTTTTTCTTGCAATGGTTTTATTACCATTATTTATACTAGATTTGCATTTTACATGTTTTTGTTTTCCTTTTTTTTTGATAAATTTACAACTTTGAAAAAAAAAATACTCGAGAATAGAGATACTGTGTTTTCTAAAGCATCCCTTCTCTACAACATATCAAATCAGTTTAAATGCATAATTGTAAGCACTGAAACATTATATTCATCATTTTTATAACATTTTTATGTATTATGTAAAAATGGTTAATTTATTAGTGTTTACTAGTTCTATAAGAATGTTTTCTAACCCTCCAAATTGCAGTTCTAAATTAAACAAGGCAATCACAAGGATGCAGAAAATGTAGAGTTAAGGTCAGGTATCTAACATAAATAAAACAAGACCTGTAGACTAATAAAAAGGAAGCCAAAACTATATTTGTTTTCCATTTTAATGAAGTACTCCTAATATAGTAAATTATGTTTTGCAATTCATTACTAGACATTCTACTTTTGCACAGTTTTCTTTTAATAGTAATTTTGCTCATGTCTTGTATACCTTCCACACTAATTTGGCTTAAGATGTTTATTCTGAATGGTAATGTAACAAGAACATAACATAAGCAAGTGATTACAGAAGATGCATAAATACTTCTTCAGCTGTAGAATTCACAAATACTTTGTGGCTAAAGGTATATAGCATGGCTAGTTTGCAATGAGGACTATAAAGCACCATTTGCCAGTGTGGAAATGCAGGGTCTACAAAGACTTTGAGTTAAAAGTGATATGGCAGAATGTGCGTTATTATGCCATAAACTCAACAGTGCAGAAACACATCTTGAATAGTTTAGGCAGCAGATATGCAACTAAGCTGCCTGAGAAAGATAATATGCTTAGAACAAAATATAGCAGTTTGTTTAATAAACTGTTTATAAAAAGAATTAATAATAAAACAAATCTCTTTCTATTGCCTTCTTTCCTAAAGCCACCTCCTGTTGCCTTCCTTGTTAAGTGTATGATATTTTCCAGATACAAATTTGCATTCCCAGAAATGGAAAAAAAATGAATCCTAAATACACTTAGAAGTTGATTTAGTACAAATTCATATCAGATGAGAGAGAATGGAAAGCAAAGAAAAGTGAAATAAGACTTAGAGACAGGAGTCACATCTCAGGATTTCCTGACCCCTGTCGCTCTGGGTAGAGCTCTGATTTTTCCAGCAGAAGGGACACGATCAATCATTCCTTGGTAATGAATGAAAAGGAGGCGATAGCTCTGACAAACTAGTACATTAGCTGCTCTTATCATCAGCCATCTATTCTTTACTCGCCCTACAGATTAGGCTGATCTCAGCACTGCAATTCTTCTTTCAGCATGCGGTTCCATTGTCCGTGACCAGAAGGGTGCTGCAGAGTCACTTCTACCTTGGTGGGGTTGGGGAGGGAGGAAAGTGCAGCGTGGTGCAGGCAAAGTGAGGAACGTTTCTTGAAATGAGGGAAATGAAGAAGGTGGATGCAGTATCAGGCCTTTGGAGGAAGCAAATGATGTTCCCATCATAACAGAGTTAGTTTTCAAAAGAAAAAGCACTCCTGCTACCATGTAGCCATACGGCTACTGCAAAACCTGATGCAAAACCTCATGACAGAGACCAAGACCCTTCCTCTTGGCCGGGGCGGGGGGGTGGCGGGGAACCAAATAGCTTAGTACATGCTAGCTTGAGCCAAAACTGAGCAGGAAGTGCTCCTTGGAACTGAGCAAGGTGTGTTCCTGATGCTGCCTTTGCTCTGGAATTTCTATCTTGGTCTTCCTCTCTGCTGAGCCTACTACTGGTGACTATGGGGCCTCAGAGGTCTGTAGGAGAGTGCCCAATTCCCCAGGCTACACCCACAGAACTGCAGCTGGTGGATGTCTCTGTTCCATCCTTTCTGAAGCAGACTTTTTAATTAATTAATTAATTTTATTTTTCCTCCAGTCTGTAGGCCCTGCAATTTTCTTCTCTGTTTGCAGAGCAAAGGTTAAAATTTGGTGACATTCTATATAAACTAGGAAGGCATGGGTTGACAGTTTTACTTCTATGATTGATGGAGGGGCTTCTGATGGTTGGCCAAGTTTAACCTCTGCTCTTATCTAGGTATTTAAATTTAAGAAACAGAAATCCACCCTAATCTCTTTGTGAATTGCTACTTTTTATTGCTGTTTTGTTTTGTTTTGTTCTGTTTTCCTGGTCATCTACTTGGCATAAACGCAACATGCAGGAGACTGAAGCTGTGAAAGACTCTTGCATTCTTTGATGAAAGAACCAGCTTTTCAGACAGCTGCTGCAGTCTGTCTTTGAAGAAGAAACTGTTGATGGTACTTTTTTTTTTTTTTTTTTTTTTTTTTTACAAGTCCCCTTGAGTCGTAAGCTGTGATTTATGCTAAAACACTACACTGATTGCCAGTGTAAAGCAAGCAATGGAAGACAAATGGCAACACATATGGTCAGACTTCTTCCAGTAAACTACAAGAGCCTTACTTCAGAATACAGGTAGAAATAAAACTATTTACATTTGTAAGGTAAGGAAAACATTAGAAGACCTGCAGAAATGTGAACATGTGACTTTTTAAACTAATTAGATGAACTAGATAACTGGTAGCATATTTCTAGGTGTTGGGAAACCCCTGTTCCCTGTTACTGCTGCTTATGTCAGTGATCATAAATTGCTAGTTATAGCGACATTTTGTGCAACTCTCCGGGACTTGTTTCTCTCTGACACTTATATTCACTGCAAAGTTTCCCTGTTAATGTTGTTAAAATGGTATTAAACTGAAACTTATGACTGAAACAAATTCTGGAAAAACCTTCTGGTTATTCCAGCTCATTCTAAACTAGGTCTGACAGATATGAGGAGTGAATCCATGAACAAAATATATACCATATGCCTATTTATTGTCTTTAGTCTCTGCCCACGTGTCAGCTCTAACCTCTTTTCCTCCTGTCATGTGTCTGCACTCACTGATTTCTTGTTTCTTGCAGAGAGACCAGACAAGCACATGCCTTGTAACACTGCTGTCAACCTACTTTATATTTTGTCCTCCAGAAGTGGTTCCAGCCACTCTTCAGAGTCCCCAGTATCTTCTGCCATCTCTGGCCTCTGGCACTCTATTTCAAGCTGACACGAGGGGTCTGGTCTCCCAGTTGGCAACCCTGTTATAGTACTGGCTTGTTTTAGTGTTTGAAAGGAAAAAGGCTCCCTGCTTTAACACCTCCTGTTATCTTAGTAAACTGATGTTTAAATAACTGAACTGGCTTCAATGAACTGTAGTTGCCATTTTCCTGCTTCTTAGTGAGATCAAATGGAGATAATTATGAAGTGGATGAGCAGGTTTAATGAAAGCCAGTTTCTTTTGGTATATTCCTGAAGCAGCAATCATCATCTGTTTGGCTTTTGAAGAGCAACAATTATAATCACTTAAAATCCCAAGGGGAACAAAAATAGAACTTAGATTAGCATATAAAATATACAGCTGGATTGGGCAAGCCTATAAAAAATCTGGGAAAATCATTCTAATTTGAAAGCTATTCAAAATCACAAGCAAAATGAGTTCAAGAGTATTTTATATGTTTCTTTTCTTTCTTTTTTCCCCCTTTCGAAAGTAGTAACATAACAACATTTACAGAATTTTCCTAAAACACGGGAATGAAAAAACAGTGACAAGCAAATGACAAGAATGAGATTCAGTAGAAATAAGCTAAAGGTGTATTTTCAAAATAACAGGCACACTTAGGTGTTGCAGGAAGCACGGCCGAAAGCACGACAGACACCCAGTAGAGTCAGATCATGCTCCATTTTATTGCCCGAATAGCCTAACTTTTATAGAGAACTTAACAGGGGTGGACAGTGTTTCACACAAGATTATTGGTCAAAAGCACTCAGACAAACAACTGCAAGAAAACAACCCCACCTGCAAGAAAACAACCCCTTGTGTTTAGCAGTCACATAGACCTTGTCCTTGAAGCCAGCTACTGGTAACAATATTTTTCTGAGTTCCTCAATCGGGCGATGTGGGAACACTGTCATGGGAACTTCTCATAGTTGCCCTGGTAGCTTGGTTTGCTCAGCTACAGCAAGCCATGGGATTTTTGCTGTTTCAAGAAATCCCTCAACAATTCCCCCTTCTTCTTTTGAGCAAACCAAGCCCGACACAGCAGTTTTACAAGTGACTCTTTAGCTATACTTACAACACACAACGATGATTACCACCACCATAAACCAAATTCTTAATCCCCTTGTGACTAAACCCAGCAACCATCTACACCTTGTTTCAAACAAGTCAGTGAACCATTGATTGAAAGGATTGATACCATATTGAATCTTTCTCATATGCTCTTTCAGGAAAGTAATGGATTTGTGAATTGACTCATTATGATCAGAAAGGTTTAAACAGTACATTCCCTTAAAATCCTCACACCCATTCCTTTGGGCCAAAAGCAAGATGTCAATAGCAGTTTGATCCTGTAGAAGCAGATGTCGCAGACTATTTTGATCTGGTAACATCTCCTCAAGTATCTCTGTCGTGGCATAGGCTTGCCTCTCGGCCCAGCATTCCAATTTTTCTAAGTTGTTACGTGCGGCCGCAGATGCCACTCCAGGCACTGAAATTGCTAATGCCGCTCTAGCTGCAACCCCACACAATTCAACATTATCATTGCAATCCGATGCAAGCAATGCCCATTTATGTCTGGTGATCTCACGCCACTGTAGCAAGCTAGGAGCAAATACAATGAGTTTATCTAAGTAACATGGACATCTGACAGCATTTGCAGGGATGCCTTGCCAGGCCCCATCCCCACAAATCAGAAGCACATCAGGAGGCAAGGCCAAAGCTGTACAATTGTTCCAAACACTGTAGTTGTTACCCCTTGTCTCCATGCTATAAACTCCTAAACCCTGCTTAGCAGCGTCATTGTAATCACAGGTGTTATTTGTGTTTTTGTACCGGTATGGCCCTTTCCCAGTTCCTGTAGCAGGATTCATCTGATAGCCACGGCTACGTTCACATTTGTAGCCACCTTTCAGGTTGATACAGATTTGACTACAGATACCAGGGTTTTGACATTCATCAATTCCACAGTTTCTCTTTTCTACAAAGTCAAACCCAGCTGGACAGTCACATTCATTTATGTTGCATTCCTTTAGGGGCTCATCACCCCAGTCCTTGCAGTCTCTCTGCTGGTTACACACTTTATTGATATCTATGCATTCTCCACTTCTGCACTTGAATTTGCCAGGTCCTGAGCACTGAATAACATCGTTACAGTTTGCTTCATCAGTGCCATCCAGACAGTCTCTCACACCACTGCACTGCCTTCTTCCGTGGACACAGTTCCCATCTTCACATCTGAACTGGTCTGGCCTGCAGGTCTGAGAAGGGCAGTTAATTTCATCACTTCCATCCTTGCAATCAGGATCTCTGTTACAGTCTTTTTCACCATTACATTTCCAGGACACCAGGATACACTGGGTTGACTGAGGACCACAGCTGATTTCATTTACCCGACATGTTCTCATATGACACAGATCAGCACTCTCATCAGACCCATTTTCACAGTCCGGATCCCCATCACACTGCCATCTGTTTGGCACACACTGACCACTGTTGCACACAAAGTCAGATTCAGCACACGTCTTCTTCACACAAGCACTCTCATCACTGCCATCTGAGCAGTCTTCACATTTTGCTCTAGCACTGTCGGCAGCAGTGCACAGGCAGGTGAGGGCAAGCAGCAGGCAGAATGCCCCACAGCGCGGCAGTGCCTGCCACCGCCCTGCACCTATGTCACTTATACTACTCCTATTACCCGTGCTGTTAGTGTCAGTGGCATCCTCCTGGTACCATTTCTGTCTTTGCCACCCCTTACTCTCCCCCTTTTCTTTTTGCCACAGACCATTCACCACAAACGGATAAGACACATGATTACTAGTTAGAAAAGAGAGTGTAACGTCTGCTATATGGCTGCAGGCAGTGCCAGCTGCAATCCTAGAAGCTGTTTGTGAACGAGCCTGCCGGTGGTCATTTGGCAGTGTAATCTGCGTCTCTGCACTCCTGCCCTGCAATAGAGCTAAATCGTCATTAATAGTCCGTAGAATGAGGCAACCCCACGGAATGTTATCCAGAAACCAAGTTATAACACCGATCTGGGGACGAATAGTCCTTTTTGCATTGCAAGATAAACCTATTATAAAAAGAATGCCAAAGAGAAGCAGCACAGCCGCCGCTGCCTCCATGGTTACGTCAGACAGGCTGCAGGGTCCTGATGTCCGCCCCTCTGCTCTGTGCCGACTCGCCACACGGTGAGAGTCGGCTGCCGTTGTCCACTGATGCCTCTGGTCTCCCGTAGCAACTCGATCTCGGATGTCCCGTATCACACCGTGATCACGTCAATGTCCCGCGGCCCTCCGCAATTCCACGTCCCGCCGCAACTCTATTTCCCGCGGCCCTCCGCAATTCCACGTCTCGCCGCAACTCTATTTCCCGCGGCCCTCCGCAATTCCACGTCTCGCCGCAACTCTATTTCCCGCGGCCCTCCGCAATTCCACGTCCCGCCGCAACTCCGTTTCCCGCGGCCCTCCGCAATTCCACGTCTCGCCGCAACTCTATTTCCCGCGGCCCTCCGCAATTCCACGTCCCGCCGCAACTCTATTTCCCGCGGCCCTCCGCAATTCCACGTCCCGCCGCTACTCCGTTTACCCGCGGCCCTCCGCAATTCCACGTCCCGCCGCGAAACCCCGTTTCCCACCGTTTTCACGCGTCTCTCAGCGGGAGTACCGCGTCTCACCGTGAGGCCTGTGTACCGTGTTTCCGGGCCGGTATCCGGTCTGCTCAAGCGCCGGTCGGATGGGCGCTCCGAAGTCCCGACGGCGCGGCGAGATCGCGGCGCCGCTGGTCCCGGCGCCGCCGGTCCCGGCGCCGCTGGTCTCCTGGTCTACCTGCGTTCGGATGTGCCGGCGCCGCTGGTGTCCCGCTGCGCTGCGATGTTTGCCCCGGCGCCGCTGCGATGTCCGTGCTCGGCTGCGATGTCTGCTCCGGTGCTGCGATGTCCTGCTCCGGTGCGATGTCTGTTCAGGTCCTGTTCAGGTCTCCCACTGCGATGTCCTGTTCAGGCCCTGTTCAGGTCTCAGCCTGTTCGGGCGCCATATGTTGCAGGAAGCACGGCCGAAAGCACGACAGACACCCAGTAGAGTCAGATCATGCTCCATTTTATTGCCCGAATAGCCTAACTTTTATAGAGAACTTAACAGGGGTGGACAGTGTTTCACACAAGATTATTGGTCAAAAGCACTCAGACAAACAACTGCAAGAAAACAACCCCACCTGCAAGAAAACAACCCCTTGTGTTTAGCAGTCACATAGACCTTGTCCTTGAAGCCAGCTACTGGTAACAATATTTTTCTGAGTTCCTCAATCGGGCGATGTGGGAACACTGTCATGGGAACTTCTCATAGTTGCCCTGGTAGCTTGGTTTGCTCAGCTACAGCAAGCCATGGGATTTTTGCTGTTTCAAGAAATCCCTCAACACTTAGGTATTGTAGCACCATCTTTAATAGGTATTAATCTCTTAAAACTCTGAGAAAAATGTATTGCAAAGCCATGTGTTATACTCCAGAGATGAAAAATAAAATATTGCTGAGACAGTTAGCTGCCCATTTCAGCTTTATCAGACAACTGAATAATGATAATGCTTAAAAGAAACTAACAACAGCAGACAAGTTGTAAACTGTGACACACTCATTGTGCAGCATAAAAAATCAAGCTTTCAGTGACCATTTTGAATGGTCATTTTTATAGTTTTTATACAGAAATTCAGCAGAGAAAATTGTTTTCCTTACTCTGCATTGTCCACATTTCTAACTGTAATTTACTAATTCAAGCTTCTGCAAAGAAATCATCATTTCAATAAGCTTGGAAATCAAAGACGGAATTTACTTTTTAATACAACTGAATATGAAGAATTTTTAGTAATTTTGACTTGAAATGCTAAGTCTACTTATCTCAGTTAAGGTTAAAAAAAGAAAGTGTGCAGCTGCAGGGATGAGATTCCAAAAAAAGAACTTCTTTAAAAAATCTTTGTGGACAAGAAAATGAAGGATTTGGATTGAGTACTATTTATAACACCAAAAAAGTGCATGCATATATTCTCAGTCTATCAAATATCTCCTAAAATACACCATCCTGTAAACGCTAGTTTATACACTACTGTCTGGCTTTCATGCCTAAGATTCTTTAGTATGAAACACATAGTTTGCTTTTAGCTCAAAGGTACTATGTGCTTTGAGGTTTTGATGCCAAAACGAAGGAGGTCTTGAGGGCACAACTGTCATTTCCATAGGGAGACCTCTAGATTTGAAATTTAAAAACAATAACAACAACAAAAAAAAAAAAAAAAAAAAAGATTATGGGATTTAACTTCTATTATACTATGCCTAACAATATCTAAAGATGTCCTGTAAAACTCCTGAATAAATTTATTTTTCTGTATTATTTAGTTCTGTGATGAGCTGAACATCTAGCAAATGTCTGCATTTCCCCACTCCTCCAAGGCAACTTTCCCTTTTCTGCCTTTCATTATTCATCACAAGTGTGTTTTATTGTTTCATTACTCTCAAATTGATACCTGAGTTCATATGTGTTTCTCAGTTGAGTAAGCATCCCTTCAGAAGACTGAACTTTCCTAAATAGTGTGTTAAAGCCAAAAATTACAGCACATTTACTCATCCTCTTGTTTTAAGGTAACACCAGAAAAGGCCCAGCAGGTCTTTTGACTGTCTTCCTGAGCCATTTGTTTCATATTCATCATGCTCTGAACAACACAGGGCACAATGGGATGTAAAACCCCACCAGAGCAGTTTCAGTTTAATGTGGATTCAAATGGCCGCTCATTTTTTAAAAAAATCATAACCAAAATTGGGACGCTACTCAGGGAATTAGTTTTGCTCTTGTTTCTTTTTTATTTTCCCTGAAGACTGGTCTTGTATTTGTTGTTGCTGTTGTTATTATTATTATTATGACTTGGTCTTTCTCTCTTTGCCCTTGTTTTATTTATTTATTTATTTTTTGATACATGTATTTTACAACAAAATTTTACAACATCTATATTTAGTATCCCAGTCTGCATTAAAGAAAATGTTGAAACTAGGACAAAATGAACTCAACAGGCATTAAGATCTTCATATCGTTCAGGAGAATCAAAACCTTGACTTACTGGTAAAGCAACCTGTATGCCCAGGACCTCAGTGCCCACTCCTGTCACTCTGTTTGTAAACTATTGCTTTTGCAGATTGTCTGAATGGTCAGTAGGGC